>NC_062227.1:20000785-20130676 GCF_902686445.1 Sciurus carolinensis | reverse complement strand
CCCCTGCTTCCTGGAAGAATTACTTTCCTCCAAACCAGATATAAATATCTTGGCCCTAACAAAAGAGCTGGAGCAGGAGGAAGGACTCACATCTGGCCAGGTAGACAGGGGAACAAGGGTGTCCCAGCAGACCAGGGTCTGGAGGTACACTGGTTATACGACAGGCGGGGACACCAGGAACACAGGGGCTTGGTCAGAGACAAAAGACAGACACAGAGAACGGAGCACCAGGTAGAATGACGGAGGTCAAGATACCAGGTTTACCAGGGCTTGGGGACACACACCAAGTGGATAAGGCAGAGAGAGATACCTGATAGACTGGGAGACAAAGGGACAAAAGTAGGTAGGAACAGGAGTGGCCACAAGTGGACAGGGGTACAAGGGACAGCAGGTAGATGAGGTATATACACGACTGTTCACATGGCTCACAGAATCCTTGTCTATGACCATCCTGCCTGTGATACAAGATTCCGGAGTGTGACTGCTCTAGGACATAGGATATAGGAGGGACAAAAGGAAAGAGATAGGAGAGTCAGGGACAGACTCAGGAGAGCAAGCTGAAAGGAAGCCCAAGAGGGTGGCCAGCAGAGCCTGTCTGTCTCTCTGAGACCAAGATGGGTGACACATCCAGCTCCCACCTTCCATTGAAATATAAATGTCCCTGTCCCCTGTGGTCCTTGTCATACATAAAGAGTTAGCCAGTGCCCATACCCTCAGCTCATGAGGAAGCACCTCTGCAGGTGCCACTAGATCATGGTATGTTCCAACAGGACTCAAGAGCTTCCGCGGCACCTGTCAGCCAAAATGCAGAGAAATGTGACCATCACGCTGATCGAGGGGTCAGCATGGAGAATGGGAACCCGAGGTGGCTTCCCAGGACTTGAAGAAGTGAAGGGCCACAGAGCCTGAGTTGTTAGGTTCAAAGGACACTGCTATTCTCCCAAGCGGTCATGGGTCTTCTTCACTGGCGGCCGTCAGGTCCAACCCTCCTCCCTAAAACTGAAGATCCTCCTCTGTAAACCTGGGGAACAAAGGTGGAGTGGGTCCCAGAAGAGCCGCTACTTCTGGGGAGCCATGTGGGACAGCCAATGGCTGCAGTGTGGACGATGACCTCCAAAGCCTGGATTTCCTCCTAGTCTCCCAGCACCATCTGCTGCCCTAGGGACTGTCACAGAGCCAGGGCCCTCACGTGGAAACCCTCTGCTCAGGAGAGCAAGCAGTCCAGGCCCCACTTCCCCAGAGAGGAGGCCTGAGTCACCACCACCCACCTCCAGCTGCCATGTCCAAGAAGCGAGCTCTCACAGGATGCTCATACAGTGTGGAGAAGATGTCCTGCTCGGGGCCTCCCCTCCAGGTCACTGGAAGACAACATCTGGATCTGGAGCTGGTTCAAACATGCCAGCCTCAGAAGAGGAAGTTCAACGCATCAGGCAACCAACAGAAGAAGAAGAGGACCTGAGGACAGTACTGTTGCTGGGTGGCCTCCGGGGTGGCTGTCCCTCAGGTGAGATCTCGCCCTGGTTTCATACTGCACCCCAAGAGCCAAAGGTTCCTCCTCTCACAGGACAGTTCCTGCTGGATCTCAGGGAATTGAAGGGAATGGGAGGGTATAGGGAATGTGTAAACGGGGCAGGGAGGGGGCAGAGGGAGGGTACTGAGAGGTGAGTTAGTGGAATGTTCCAGCCTGGGTGGGAAATGTACCTCATTGGCCTGTGTCAATGGGAATAAAGGTAGTTTCATAGGAAAAAATCTCCTCAGGCTTCTGCCTTCTGTCATGGTGTCTGTGTGACTTCATGCAGTGAGAACTAAAAGGAACAGGTAATTGGAGATGTCAGGACCCAGGTTGCACCGGTGTCCTTTTCCTGGGTCTTGCCTCCAGATTTAGGCTGGCCCTTCCACTGTTCCTAGAATACAACAGAAAAACTCCCAGGACCCCACTCAACACACCACTGAAAATAACTCTCAGTTTAAGGGATCTTCTCTGCATCCCTTAATCAACTGTGTCCCTTCCCAAAAATCTCTTACCAATCATCTGAGGGCCTGATATGAAGAGGAATCACAAAGGGGAAAAGTGCATCTCCTTTGGTATTTTGAGTTCTGAGGTTTGAGGACTGAATGGTGGCTCTCAGATCTTAGTGTTTCTAGGCCTGAGATTGAATGTTAGTGACCTTCAGCTCCTCGTGGTAGCAGCTCTGCAGTTGCCTTCCTGGGACCAGTAGCTAGCAACTTCTAACAGTTCCCTAGATCTCATCTAATGGTCAGACCTAGCAGCTCCTGTAGCTTTCCAAAGTTCTGGGTCCCTCTCTGTGCTCATCGTTCTCAGAGTGACAAGCTCAGTTTGCTAGATTTCAGTGCAATCAACTTCACCTGCTCTACTTGAGATGAAATCATGCATATACAAACTATAACCATTGATAAGACTCACACTGCACTAGAATGGGAAGTGGGACAAGGATTGTTTGAAAGATATAGGGAAGGAACATTATTTGAATTAAAAAGACACAGTGTCCTTCCAGCTACCTGCACTATTTCTGCTTAGGCATGGTTAGGGGAGGAGCTTCTCGACTCCATACTGGGGACCACTGAAGCGCTCCAATGGGGTGGAACCATCTGGAGCCACTGCTGAGTGCAGTCATCTGTGGAGGACCTTGCATGGAAGTAAAGTCTCCAAGTGACCATGAGATGTTTTTAGCCACCATGGCCATTACAGTCACAGGTACCATTTTTTATTAAGGACCCATTGAGAACTTGAGGTCCCCCTCTCTTATTTGTACAGAGAGCTGCCTTTGAGCCTTTAGCCTCCTGTGCCATTAATTAGGTTTCTAGAAATAAGTCTGAAACAGTTTTTTGTTTTTTTTTCTTAGAAAGTTATTTGGTCCTCCTGTGAATGATGCTGGACAGTGAGGTTAGACTGATCTCCAGCACGGCCATGGTCTTCCTGTGTAGGTGGCCTGATGACAGGAGAAGGCCTGCCTTCACACCTCTCCCACCCCACTAGAGTCCTCAACATGTACTCAAAGGGGACCCAAAACCCTGGAGGCCCTGACTCCATCCCAAGATAGACCCCTCACTGACACAGTGCTCTGACCCTCTCCTCTCAGTGTTGGCCCCACCCTGATCCCAGCCTGACCTATATTGAGCATGGCTGGTCCAAATGCAATCAAGTTCTCCCAAAAATCAATGAGAAAAAGATGAGGCTACACATCACATGGTTTGCCAATCATCAAAATAGGGAAGTTTGAAAAGGAGAATGGTTTAATTGCAAGGCGACCACCAATTAGTGCTATTTATAGGTTAAAGAACTGGGGTGACTGCATGCATGCACGAAAGTGATTGGAGGTGAAGTAGTTTTTGGTCTTTCACGTGTAATCAAACTTCATGGTTCTTCATAGGACACATGCTCCATGGCCTTCCCAGACAGGGGCACGAGTTTTTATAAAGTACTTATTCAGAACTTCTGGCCCTCCTGTCTCATTTGGATGGAGAGATGGTTTTAAGCCTATACCATTAATGAGATTTCTAGAAGTAAGCTTTGAGACACTATTTTTTTAGACAGCTTCTTTCTCCTCCCATGAATGATCCTGGACAGTGAGGATGGACCAAACCCCAGCATCCCCAAGGTCTTCCTGAGTAGGTGGCCTGAGGAGAAGACAAGACCTAGCTTCCAGGGGAAGGAGTCGCAGCACACTAGGGAATCATCAAATGATACCACCAGCAAGACCCAATTCCCCTAGTAATGAAATGCTATGCTTTCTGACAGTGACCCCAGGGACAGGCTCCTTGTAGATGCCCTTTGTTAGCTACAGCCTTATTGAAATTCAGTTGAAGAAGGTTCTCCTGGTCTCTGTGCACTGGGAAGGATTGATCAGTTTCCTATTTCCTGGGATCGTGGCCAGTGTGTGCCATGCTAGCCAAGCATAGTAGGCATGGTCTGGTAACATCTTACTATTTTTGCTTCAGGTATGTACAAAAACACCTTAGAAAGACATTCACATAACACACACCACCCATCAAATATTAGAATTCTAAGGTTTTCATAAACTTTGCCAACACACGGGCAAGTGAATTCATAGACGTTGCCTTCGCTACTAAAATAAAACTTAGAACACTTTCATCAGCTGATGAAAGAAATTCCTTACCTTTTAGCTATCAACCCCATTCCCCCATCTGTGTTCCCACCACTTTTGAAATACTTTACCTAATCAACTCTTTCCACCATTTATTTGATACGTGCAAGTGTGGTCGGTCCTGTGTGTCCAATTCTAGCATTGCATCTTCCATGGTCAAGGTTTAAGAATAATTAACATTCTTTCTGCTTTATTTAGAACATTCTTAACTTCTGGGTAGTTAGGACAAATACAACCTCTACTAGAACATTTTAGGTCCACTACCTTGATTCATTTCAAGTTGCCATGGGTTTACCACCATAGGTTTTGCCGAAATGTTCAAGCGCTAGTTTACTTGTTGGAATGTGAAGAATTTGCTCAGAAAAATCCTGCTCATGGATACACTTAGGTGCTAGAATCTGTGTCCCCACTGGTGTTTGTTTGTGGTTAGAAGTGCTGGGAGAAGTACCCACACTCTGGGCAGGATGTGCTCCTGGGTGACCTTCAGGGTTCCTCAGGCTCTAGCTAGGGAGAAGTTTCATTCAGGCACCTTGGTTTAGTTGGGCAGGGCTAGGAAAGAAACAGAGGGTTTACAAGGAGCAACAGCAAAAGGAAGGCTGAGGAGGTGAAGGGGCCATGAATTATGAACTTATCACTTTCATATTGGCCTTTGGAGTGCCTGGTACTCCCCTGGAGAAGGGCTTTGTCCTGTTGGTGAGAATGCTGAGAGGAAGAGTGCCACTCAGCAGAGTCAATTTCCAGTGAGACGCCTAGGATGCTGACCAACTGTCAGCAAAGGATGCCAAGGGGCCTCTTGTTCAAGAAAAGCTGAGGTGTCACTGTTCACAGTGTCCAGGGAATCTTAGGAGTACTGAAACAAGACTCCACTGGGCATAACTTTTGATTGGAGGAATGAAGCCTAAAATTCACACAGGGAATGGTTGCCTTTCCTTCTCAGATACCCGTTACTAAGGAACTGGGGAGCCTCACTCCTATCGCCTTTTCCCCTATCCCATTCTCCCCTTTCATTGCCTCCACACCATCTCAAATGCTAAAACCAGGCATGAACCTCAGTCCTGGGGTTCTCATGTCTCCCTTCAGAGGCCTTCATTTCTTCTTTCTGCTCCTGTGCCAACACAACAGTCACTCTGGGTGCTGCCTTGTCACCACCTGTGACTGCACTGATCTGTGGTGCAGTCTGCTTTCCCTGGAACATCAACGTCAGCAGGAGCTGGCTTCCCTGCCCTGTGTGTGGCTGGGCTATTCAACTTTTGGTCAACATGGGTCACAAAGGGGACTAGGAGAGCCCCATCACATTCACAATTTTGCCTACATCCAGGGATCCCTCCAACTGGAGTACCCCGGGGGCCTTCAGAGGGGTTGTGGAGCACCCGCCCCATTACTCACAGTTGTTTCTGCCCTAAGGACCACTGTGCTTGCTTCAGCCAGGGGGGGCATCTGGAACTATGGGGACCCCTAACAACTGTGCCTTCACCTTCCATCACCACCACCCAATTGGCCCCCATCGCCTTCCTGATGAATGCACATCAGTGGCCAGGTGCAGTGCATGGGGAGGGCTCACTGCCCACCTGCCAGGCTGCATTGCCACCAGATGACTCCAGTGGACCTCAGAGCATCTACAAAAACCTGTGGAGCTGGCAGTGCTTCAAGACCCTGGTCCACAGGCACCTTCCTCGGACTCCAATTGTGGAAGCACTTTCCTGCTTCCCTGTGTGAGTGTTCTCCCCAGGGACCCAAAACTCCTTGAGCTCTGAAAGGAGTAAAAGTGTGGGATGAGAAAGGAGGCTGGGATGTTACGGAACATGAAGAAAGGTCCTGAGGTTTGGGGGACAAGCTAAGTGACTTACATTCCCAGGAACATTCATCTCACACCAGGGGGTTAAATATGCCTTATCTCAGTTGCCCTTCACTGCCCTGTAAGTGTAGCAATCTTTGTTTTCAGGGATCATTACCATCACACAGAGGACCCAAGGGAAGACCAGGATCCTGGGGTACCATGAGCTAGTATTTGGATTTGGTTCTCTGATTCCATACGATTGTCCCTCACTTAGTATTTTCACCTTCTAGCATAGACCTGATTGTTCATGGCAGACGACATCATAACTAGTATTGGGGACACGGTGGAGGCACCAGTACAGATCTCTGCAGGTACCCAACCATATTGTTTAGAGAATTTGTTTAGGATACTAAGGTGATGCAGAACTCATAAGTGGGTTCTCATTCCATTCGGATCATCAGTGAAGAGGCATATCCTTGCCCCAGGCTGTAGCCCAGATCCCAGGGCACTCTGTGCTCTGTTTCACTCAACTCAGGCTGCCATATGCAATGCTACACACTGGGTGGCTGAAACTATGGGCATTCATTTCTTATAGTTCTGAAGTTGGAATGTCCCTGGAAAAGGGCACTAGATTTGATGTCCAGTGAGTGCTCTCCTGGCTTGAGACAATGGCTGCCTTGCCTGGGAACCCCTATGGCTGAGAGGGCTTTAGCATCCCTTCCTTTTCCTGGAAGGGCACTACTGCTATCATGGGAACTGCACGGAACCTGAATTCATGATCGCATTAAAATAGAAGCACTGCACTAAAAACCACTGAAGCCACGATCTCCAAATACCATCACCTTGGAGGTTAGGGAATTCACACATGAATTCTGGAGGACAAAAACATTCATGTCATAATACACAACAACATCAAGAACTCAAGGAAAAGTCACATTGAAGTAGAATATTTGGTGTTGTCTCCAGTGTATGAGAGCATGTCCTGGATGCAGGGAGCCCACATTGGGACATGGATTTTCCTAGGCAGAGGAGGCAAAGGCAAGGTGTGTGTTGGGCCAGGTCAGCTGGCAACGGAGCACGGGTTGTGAATTGTGA
This sequence comes from Sciurus carolinensis, assembly GCF_902686445.1. Taxonomy (NCBI): domain Eukaryota; kingdom Metazoa; phylum Chordata; class Mammalia; order Rodentia; family Sciuridae; genus Sciurus; species Sciurus carolinensis. The sequence continues at coordinate 20,123,677 of NC_062227.1, read as the reverse complement.
CTGATCCTGAGGAATCCCAGCCCAGTGCTTTAGCCCCTATCTAAACGGAAGACTACCATGACTCTGGAGGAGGCACTGTGGAGGGGTCTGCAGGAATGTCAACACACAAACAACTCTGACCACATGATCTTCTATGAGAGGGGAGAAAAGTACATCAGAGATCTGGGTCTGGGCCTAAGCGCTAAACAACATGGGTTGCACACCTGGATCTAGTGGGACTTGTCATTCATATCCAGCAATGAGGTGCATCTGTTATCACAGGAAAAACCACTGAACACATTCCTCTGCAAGAATTTCCTCACTATACCTGGACAGCTGGGCATTCTCTAATAGTTCCAGAAGCTCTGGCCTCAATGTTCTTAATTCCACCACTGCCTTGAGGTTCAGGTGCAGTGGAATAACAAGCTAAGCTTGGGGGGGATCTCCTTCTACAGTGAGGGCTGTGCACAGGGAACAAGTTTCACTAAAATGGTGCTGGCCACCTGCCTGGGAAATGAACCCTTTTACAAGCATATGGGTCATCCCTGCTTATGGAAATTGCCACAACTACACCTGAAGTTCCACAAGACATTTGGAATTTAAAGAACAGGGTCAGGGAAAGTCAATGTCTCAAATGTCCTGAGCACACATCTCTGGCTTTCTGTCTTTGCTCCATGTAATCCTTGTCATTCCAAGGAATAAACAAATGCAAAACAGCCCTCTTTAGACGTAACACAATTCTCTCAGCATAGCGTTGACTTTCTCATGACCTCTCCTGGGCCTGTCCTCTCAGTCCTTATTCCATGGTATGCAGTCCCACCCACACTATACCGAGAGAAGTACAGGATCTGTGATGTTCTCTTACATAACTTCTATCTTTGACCAGATGCTGATGCTTGGCTTTCCTTTGTGGTTCAGGAGAGGGACATGAGAAACCTAGAATAAGGAGGGATACATAAAGGAATGTGCCTTGTTCACTTACATAAAGGAATGGACCACTATTCACCATGGACTTCCTACATAGGTTGCTTAATAAGAGTACAAGGCCTAGCTTGCAGGGAAAGAAGTCACAGCACCCTTTGAAACTTCAACTAACAACCAATCAAGACACACTCCTCCTATTGTCATGACTCACCAGCTGCAAACTCATAGAGTCAGCCTACTGGTCCCTGCCAAAAAGCACCAGCAATGCAGTCCAGTGGTGGACCAGGTGAGTGGGAGCATGGGGCGGTACCAAGATGAGCTGGGTCAAGCTGATCCATCACCGACTGCACACAGTGGTGATGCCCACTGCAGAAGAACACTACATACAGCCCCGAAGTTCCAGATACACCACTGAACATGCACAATTCAATGACTTGACACCTGGATTCCCAAAGCTTAGAGAAAACAGAAGTGAGGAAAACCTAAACAGGATTTGGGGTCACCAATAACTTCATTGTTTACCAAACCATACTTAGCATAAATTGAGACCAGTAGTGTCAGTATATTTCCAGAGCCTACTTATCATAAGCTTGGACCATCACAGTGACCCAAGGGCACTATAAACCCCTAGAATACCACACTCTGCAGAGAAAGCGTCCTATCACGTCCCCTCTTGCAGAGCAAGAGTTCTCTACCTGTTCTTCAATAAATCCTACCATGACTCTAACCCTCATTTTGGTCTGTGGAGTTCTTTTTTTGAATTCATGAGAAAGATCCCAGGAAGAAGAAATTAGTAAGCTTCTGGGGTCTGCTTCAACATAGGAGGATTCAGCTCACCTTGGAGAGGATCAACACATCTTAGATGCAGAGATCTGCACCATACACAGACCTCACCTGCTAGCACAAGCAGTAAAACCTGTCTCCCCTGCTAGTACAAGTAGAGAATCAAGTTTCACATTTTGGTTCCCAACCTGGGACTTCTTTAGAAGGGTGACTGAAATGGACCAACAATACTATCCCCCCTTTTTATTCTGCAGTTCTATTCCCATTTTAGAAATCTATCTTGCTATCAAAAATAAGGGTCATGTGAAACCCAGTCAAAATCAGATAGTGCAGCTGCCAGTCTAAAGTCACAGGTGACAGACTTCTGGAGGAGGCCTGCTCAATCCCTTTCATCACCAATGCAGGAATATTGGTCAAGATGAGTTTCAGCTTCTGTCTGTGGAATAGAACCAGGTAAAAAGATCAGTTAGGGGTCTGCTTCTTTCTTCCATTTTCAGACTGACTTCACCCAATAATGGAAGAATCCCTCACCTGATGTATCTTGGATCCTAACACAAAGTCTTAGTCTGATTCACGTCTGATTCAAGGTCTTTGGGAAAAAGGCAACCCAATAATCCCTAGAGAATGAGCCATGAGATCTATTTCTCCTGTTCTCCTCTCTTCCTTCCCGCCCAAACCCATGCACTGTATACACCATGTAAATTCAGGGTTCTGTTACCCTTGGAGCTCCAATGGTTTCAATAGAACCCATGGAGCAGGTTTTTGGGATTTTTCAGGCCCTTCAGTGCCCCTTAGGTCCCAAAACCCATGCTGTCGCTGTTCAGTACCTGCCCGAACAGAAGGTCCCATTCTCTAGGTTTCCAAATCCTGTCAATTCAAAGAAAAATAAATAACTGCAATCTGAACAAAGACTCTCAAGCAATATAAGAACATATATTTCCAGAAAATAGAATAGGAAGTCAGTGGTCCTAAGTATGAGAATGATGGTAAATATATCAAGAAAGCCTAAAAACTTGTTTACAGCACTTGACCCTCAGGGACATGGCTCTCTCTTAGCATACCTGAATTCCTCCAGAATTCATGCAACCTGTACACTTGCAACCCTATCTATAGTGCCTGCAGAATCAAGGGCAAAACAGTACAGAAAAGCCAGGGTATCTTACTTTAAGAGGAAAATGACACAGGAAAAAGATTTTTGGATCATGCTTGATAAGGGCAACTAATCCAACCAACCCAAATCCTATGAAGGCCTCAAAATGTGGTCACTCGTGTGTTGAGGATCACAGGTAGTTCTGAGTACCTTGTGTTGGTAAGATCAACTACTCCAACTGGCAGGATTCAAGGGGTGGTTGCCCATGGATTTGAGGTCCACAGGGGTTGAGGGATGCCTCACAATCTGGCTAGGATAATGGGGGGATGTTAAGGGATGCCTTCTTCCCCATTTGTCTTTCAGATGGGTAACACTCCATCTGGCACAAGGACTCTCTTAAGAAGCATTCTGAAACACAGGGACTCCTTTGACACTCAGACCCTAAAGAAGAAGTTTCTGATATTTTTTTGTACCCATGCTTGGCCTGAGTAGCAGAGGGAGGATGGTGAAAAATGGCCCTGTAAGGGAAGTATAAATGATATTACCTACTTGACACTTAAGATCGTAAAAGGAAGGAAAAAAAATGATCACAGGTACCCTCTACACAAGCTCTTGCCTGGAGACACAACCCAAAATTATGCAACCAATGTAGATTAGATTCTCCACTCTTGGCTACACTAACAGGCTGTAGGAAAGCACTTTCTCTCAGAGAATGATCAAATACAGTAAAGTCTTTTTCTAAAGCCCATGTGCCCTCCTTTCTCAGGGTTTGCAACAAAGTCCTGACATCCCAAGGGAACACAAAACCAGGAGGAAAGCATTCTGGTCCCCTTCCTACCGCTATGAGCCACAGGAGAGTGTCCAAAAAGACTCATTATGGTACAGGTCACTTTTTCTCTACAAGAATTGAGACTGACTTAGTGAGATTCTCAGATGACACTCATATTAAAAATATACAGAGATGTTTCAGGGTCCTCACCAAATTTTGACCAAACCTAGAAAGACACAATGTTGTTCCCAACCAAATGCTCTCTACCACTGAACACTGGGATGTTTTACAGGCAGTTGAGACCTCTGTGCATGAGTGGTATACAGTGCAAGGCTCAGGAGAACTACTCCTTCCAAATGAAGTTGACTCAGAAGAAACATACCCAACAGGGCAACAGGCAGTTCCCTAGGAGGGCCCAAAATGGGATGCAGATAATCCCAGTGGGAAATGGAAGGGAAAGGACTTTCAGAACTGTGTGCTGAAGGGCTTAACGAGAACCCATACTAAATCTCTAAATGTTTTCAAACTCTTGCTGGTAATACAGGGGAATGAAGAAACTTCCACAGTCTTTTTAGAAAGACTCAGGGAAGCATTAATTAAACATGCCTCAAGGGCCCCAGATTCCCCAGCATAAAAACTTAAAAAACAAATTCATAACTCAGTAAGTTCCTGACATTAAGGAAAAAAAAACAGTTACAGGAAAAGACCACACTTGAGTTAGTGTCATAAAAATTGCCATTTTGGTCTTTTACAATGGAGACCAGGAGGTGGAAGAGGAGCAGGAGGAGGAAGCAGAGGAGGGAAGTGAGGGAGGGAGAGAGGAAGGGAGCAGGGAAAGAGGGCAAAAGAAAGGCAGCTGCCCTGTGGCAGTTCTGTAGATGGCTAATTCCAGAGGACAAGTTCCCTGAAGTGCTATGGCTCCCTCCATAGCCTGCTACAACTGTAGTCAGAAGGGACAATTCAAGAAAAACTGCTTGTGAAACCAGGGGAAGTCACCATCACCCTACCCTGTCAGTGAAGGGGATCACAGGTTGGCCTGCACTCAGAGGCAAAGGCACCAGGGGACAAATCCCTCACTTCAGACAGTCCAATAGTAGGAGGCGAGGGGCCCGGAGAATCCGTCTTAGGCTCCTAACTATTCAACTTATTTCCAGACAGGAACCCCACATGACCTTGACTGTTGAGGGAAGGGGAATTCATTTCACTCTTGATGCTGGAGCCTTTTTATCTGAACTCCTCAAACCCAGGACTCCTTTCCTCTCACTATGTGACCATAAGGGGAGTGTCAGGAAAGCCTGTGACTGGATATTACTCACAACCGCTCAGCTGCTCTGGGGATGAGTTCCTCTTCTCCCATGCCTTTTGGATGATGCCTGAAAGTCCCACTCACCTTGTGGAAAGAGATATTTTGACCTGTCTAGGCACCACACTTCTCATGACACCAGAACAAGTACTTTGTCTGCCCCTAGGAGAAACTGGGATTAACTTAGAAGCCTGGGCCACACAATGGAAAACAGGTGCAGCACTCGGACCTGCTCCTGTCCAGATCCATCTCAAAGGTCCTCTGTCCATTCCCCACCAAAAATAGTATCCCCAGAAACCAGAGACTAAAGCACGGTTACCAGCTATAGTAGGTAACTTAAAGGGACAGGGCCTCTTAAGACACTGTACAGTCCATGTAATAGACCCACTGGAAGACCAATGGGGAATGGAGACTAGTACAGGACCTCAGATCAGTAAATGAGGCAGTGGTTCCCATACATCCCATGGTCCCCTATCCTTGCACCTTGTTTAAACATTCCAATTGGTTCAGTTGGACACTTACCAGATGCATTTTTCTGTATACCTCTGCATGCAGATCTTCAAAAAAAGGTTGTTTTGAGGATCCCTATGACAAGTCCACCCAGTTAACCTTAAATGTTCAGCCCCTGCCTCAGGAATACCTTCGGCTGGCAAGCCGGCACCATGGTGAGCTGGGGCAAGCCGATATGTCACCCTGAGTCAACCCAACCTAAGCGCACTGGGGATGCCCACTGCGGAACTTTTCCCAATCCTAATTAGAATAAGCTGGAACCAGTAGCATTGGCTCTTCTTCCAATTAATAAAGACAATAAATATGTTTTACTCAGGAAACAATGATGTTCAACCAATATCAATCACAGATGCTAGAGAGAATTTCTGAGTAGCAACCCTGCATTTCAATACATACTAAAGGAATGTTGCAGTGTGGAATAAAATGTTGCCAAGTTGTCAATTTCACAGGGTGAAATGAGGAATGAGAAATGACACATTAAGATGTCATAAAACAGTGCATGAATGCTTTTACTGATCACAGAACTCAAAAGGTTTAAAGATGTATAAATTTGTGAAGCATTTGGTTGATGTCTTTCTATGATGGTTAACCAGACAGGTGTTGGCAGTTGCTGGCTCAGGGTGCCAGGAACACTATGGGGAGACTCGTTAATGCTACAGTCTGAGAGTCACTGGTGCTCAAACCTCAGAGCTGCTAATATTAAGAGACCTGGTTGTACTTTGCTTAAATTTCATCTAAATGATTGCATTTAAAGGGACCTAGAGAAACCTAAGATGTATGAGTTTCTGTTCTATCCTGATGCTAATTCTGAATTTCATTTATGCCCCATATATACCAAGAATGTTGGCTTTTAATGCTTAGTGGTGAGCAACATGAAGAAAGGGCACTCAGAGAACAACTTCCTCTGTAAACAGTCAAAACAAGTGTTCACACAGTTTTACTCATCTGAGAGTTCTTCAAGTTCTTCAAAATAATGTTTCCTCTGCACATCACCATGTGCACCCACATCTACCTGGAACAGGCCACACTTTCTCCCAGCGCTGCACTTGGTATGTACCTCTCAATCTGAGCCTCAGGACCCTCTTCTATGTATCTACATTTCTTCCTTATTCACTTTCCCTTATCCTGTGTACTGAAGGTCTATTACCTCTTGCAATTCTCTTTTACACTTTCCATAGTTATTCTTCCTTCACTTAAGTAACTTCACATAAACATTTACGTATGTGTGTAGGTATATATATGTGTGTGTATTTACATACATACATATTTTAATTCAAATTACTAGTGCAACATTTGTTTGATTATATCCTGAATGATATTCCTGACAGAGTAGTGATCCTATTGGGGTGGATTTATTTCTAGTTACCATGAGTATGCCATGGAATCAGGGAGAGTGAATAAGGAATAACTGAGGAATGAGGAAAAATTTGTGAGTTTCTTTAAATCTAAATTGCCCCCAGTCTAAATTAATGTCTTTGAGAATTAAAAGGACCCCTGTATTCCCAACTATCAATGTGCAATAATCTGAACAAGAAATCTAATTACTCTAAGACAGGTAAGGGCATATTGTTCTGACATCTACTTAAGAAAAGGCCATGGAGAGTTCATTGGATGTCTTGTAATTAAGGCACAGATCTGCAGCTGTTATCAGATATAATATATTCAGAGAATTTAACAGGAAACAAATATGATTCTGCAGGTCCTAAGTGTTTGACGTCCAAGCCTGGGGAACCTGGCAGTTGTACTTAGGACCAAGCAGAACCTTCCAGACAGGGGAGAAAAAGCCCAATATAATCTATCAGCCAAGAATACTCTGTCTTCTGGTCTTGGGGACATGTCCCTGGGCAATACTGTTAAGCCTGGCAAGGTCTGGCAGATAGGGATAGCTTTTCCTTGCTATGGTGGTGTTTGGTGAACTCTCCATGTTCCACATTACAACCAAGCTGAAGGGGTCATAAGTGTTTTAATGGATAATTAAATTAATGGATAATTAATTTAATGGATAATGGGAAGGGACTAGATCCTCCATCCTAGATGACACATCTCATGAGGGCAGTCTGTGGTTTTAATGCAGTAATTTCCCATGAGGGCACATCTCATTTACACCATGTTTTGGATGGTGCTGTTCACTCTCTTCTGTGGTGGCCTCCTCTTTTACAATAGTTAACACTTATGTGTCTGTGGACAGTTTTGCACGGGTCTTCCATTTCCCTCAACCCCTTCCCATATATTCAATTCTATGACACTAGAGGCTACTAAACAAGGTGTGGGAGAACATCGTACTTTTATCCTTTAGTTATTGTAATATCATAGAAAACAGTATTTCTGTTCTCATTCCTTAACATCACCTAATATACTTTTACAATATTTGATTATCATTTACTTTTCAAACCTAACCTAACTTAATCATTTGCTTCCATTTATGAATACATATATGATTATACAACTGATTGTAATCTACATCTTGTGAAATCAAAAGAATGAGACATTATACTCCATTATAAATGATGTATGAAAGGGCATTCTACTCTCCTGTATAACTAATTAAAACAAATTTAAAATGATAGGAAAAGAGAGGAGGCCATGGATTTCTCAGAGGGCAGACCCAAGAGCCATGCAAAAACAATTGAGATAAGCCATAATGTGAGGGAACTGTTGTCAAATCAAGAAACAACTCCACTCCATAAAAGATTGCATTAAAATATCTGATCTGCAACATTTTAAGAGTGTTGCTGGGTATGGATTTTAATCTTAACTGCCTCACTACATCAGTCAGCTTTCTGTGACTTTGACAGACTATATAAGGTAAACAAATTAGGAGGAAGAAATGTTTACTTTGACTGAATGTTTCAGAGCCCCCATTCTATGTCTAATTGGTTAGCTCCACTGGTTTGCAGACTCCACCAAGGCACAACATCATGGCAGGGACCAGATTCTGGAGTAATGCTGCCCACCTCGTGGCAGTCAGGAAGTAGACAGCATGAGGCCAGGGTCCCAATATCCCTCTCAACAGCATGTCCACAACAGTGTAACCTCCATCCAGGAGGCTCCACTTCCTACAGGTTCCATCACCTCTCAATATTGCCACAGGCTGGTGAGGAAATATTGACATTAGTACCCTTTTGTGAATGTTCAAGATCCAAATCACAACACACACCTCATTCTACACTTCCTGCATTGGGCTGCACATGCCTAACGCCACATGCTTGTTAGGAAACAGCTATTTGTAATCCATGACTCTGATTTCACTGGACTCAAATTGGGTCTCACATGAGGACTGGTGCCAGTCACAGAGAGATACTGGAGTTTGACTTCATTCTGGCAGTAGATCAACTGGTTGTTTATTTTGGGGAGGGGTAAGCACATTTCATTCAAGGGTGGAAGAGTGAGCCAACTACAAGTGGTAGTTGTTCAGTTTATCTGTCAGTTCTCTGCTTCTCAGGCACCTATCACAACTGCCTTTCCTGAACTTCTCTGAAGATTGGATTGATTGAGTGTGTTTGAGTTTCAGCCACACTTTGCTGCTTGTCCACTGTGGAACATACTATATTCTATAAGATTATGAAATGTTACTGTAATAGTTAATTTAATGTACTGATTTGGCTAGGCACCACTACCCAGCAGTTTTGGTCAAATATCAGTTAGCTGTTACTGTGAAAGTTTTTCATTGAGGTACGGTGGTAATTAATATTTCCAGTCAGTTGACTTTATTATTTTCCCAGTTGTCATTGGACCATATTCATTGATTTATTTATTTATTCATTCATTCATTTATTTATTTATATGTGGTGCTATGAATTGAACCCAGGGCCTCACGTATGCTAGGTAAGCACTACATCCCCAGCCCTAGTCAGTGGACTTTAATTAAAACAGATTACCCACCACTGTGGGAAGTCCTCAGACAATCAGTTCAAAAGCTTAATAGAACAGACTGACGTCTCTTGGGAAGAATTCTGCCAGAAGACTGCCTTCAAATGTCACGTGCAACATCAATTCCTCCCTGGGTCTTCAGCTTCCTTACAGGTCCTGCAAAATTCAAATTCACCAGCCTAACATACCCCAATCACAGGATTCAACTCTTTACAATAAATCTCTCCATGCTCTATCTACACCTCACACACACACACACACACACACACACACACACACATTATTATTGTGTCTCTGAAAATCTGAATTGTAACCTAGTTCCTCAGAGAAAGAACTACATGGAAATCTTCAAAACCTGACATAAAAGTGAAATATAAGACTAGATCCATTTCATATGTCAGAATACAAAATATTTTACAATAATCGACTCAAATGAAACTTTGAAAATGCTAGAGAAAAAAACAGATGCAACAATTCAAGACATAGGCACAGGAAGAAGGATGGCTGTACTTCCCAGTTACTCTGAAGTTCACAAAGAAAGAAATTGGAATACTGCTTATATAAGTGATGAATGACTGAGGAAAATCATTATAATCCAATATGGGACATCAGAGACTCAGACCCAGAAATTATCATGTTATGAACAGAGAATAAGAAAGAATACATCACAGCCAAGCCAGCCCTGGAAGCAAAGCCAGGGCAGCAGGGGCACCCAATCACTGCAGAGGGGAAGGACAACACAACCGGAATGGGAAACATAGCACATAAATTGTGCACACAAATCCATGTGGAAGGCAGACTGAATTTAGCTGAGACTGAGGCCACCCAACAAGCTGGTATTTGAAAAGTGCTGCACGTTTGTCCATGTTGGAAAAGTGCACCTAAACCTCAGGCAGAGATCCAGCTTGAGGTGGTGTGTTGGATCTTGCTGTGGTGAGAACCCAAGAGAGCATGACAAATATTTCCACACTATCCTGGCCTCTGCCTACCCTGTGGCCTATGATGCACTATGCAGATGGTGACTGAAACAATTTCAAACTCTGGTAAAAAAGATCTTGCCTCAAAATGAGGGTGAGTGGGGAACTGAGAAGATTAAAAGTTACTCCTCAAACTATTCCATGAAATAGAAGAGGAGGGAACCCTACCAAACTCGTTCTATGAAGCCAATATCACCCTGATACCTAAACCAGACAGAGACACATCAAGGAAAGAAAATTTCAGACCAATATCCTTAATGAACATCGATGCAAAAATTCTCAACAAAATTTTAGCAAATCGCATACAAATATATATTAAAAAGATAGTGCACCACGATCAAGTGGGTTTTATCCCAGGGATGCAAGGTTGGTTCAACATTCGGAAATCAATAAATGTCATTCACCATATCAACAGACTTAAAGTTAAGAATCACATGATTATTTCAATAGATGCAGAAAAAGCATTTGATAAAATACAGCATCCCTTCATGCTCAAAACACTAGAAAAAATTGGGGTAATGGGAACATTCCTAAACATTATAAAGGCCATCTACGCTAAGCCCATGGCTAATATCATTCTAAATGGTGAAAAACTGAAAGCGTTCCCCCTAAAAACTGGAACAAGGCAGGGATGCTCTCTTTCACCGCTTCTATTCAACATCATCCTTGAGACTCTAGCCAGAGCAATCAGACAAACCAAAGAAATTAAAGGGATACGAATAGGAAAAGAAGAACTCAAACTATCCCTGTTCGCTGATGACATGATTATATATTTAGAGGAACCTGGAAATTCCACCAGAAAACTTTTAGAACTCATAAGTGAATTCAGTAAAGTAGCAGGTTACAAGATCAATGCTCATAAATCCAATGCATTTTTATACATAAGTGATGAATCTTCAGAAAGAGAAATTAGGAAAACTACCCCATTCACAATAGCATCGAAGAAAATAAAATACTTGGGAATCAATCTCACAAAAGAGGTGAAAGACCTCTACAATGAGAACTACAGAACACTAAAGAAAGAAATTCAAGAAAACCTTAGAAGATGGAAAGATCTCCCATGTTCCTGGATAGGCAGAATTAATATCGTCAAAATGGCTATACTACCTAAAGTTCTATACAGATTCAATGCAATTCCAATTAAAATCCCAATGATGTACCTCGCAGAAATAGAGCAAGCAATTATGAAATTCATCTGGAAGAATAAAAAACCTAGAATAGCTAAAGCAATCCTCAGTAGCAAGAGCGAAGCAGGGGGTATTGCAATACCAGATCTTCAACTCTACTACAAAGCAATAGTAACAAAAACGGCATGGTATTGGTACCAAAATAGACAGGTAGATCAATGGTACAGAATAGAGGACATGGACACAAACCCAAATAAATACAATTTTCTCATACTAGACAAAGGTTCCAACAATATGCAATGGAGAAAAGATAGCCTCTTCAACAAATGGTGCTGGGAAAACTGGAAAACTATATGTAATAGAATGAAACTAAACCCCTATCTCTCACCCTACACAAAACTCAACTCAAAATGGATCAAGGACCTCGGAATCAGACCAGAGACCCTGCATCTTATAGAAGAAAAAGTAGGTCCAAATCTTCAACTTGTTGGCTCAGGATCAGATTTCCTTAACAGGACTCCCATAGCACAAGAAATAAAAGCAAGAATAAACAACTGGGACAGATTCAAACTAAAAAGCTTTCTCTCAGCAAAGGAAACTATCAGAAATGTGAAGAGAGAGCCTACAGAGTGGGAGAATATCTTTGCCAACCATACCTCAGATAGAGTGCTAATTTCCAGAATCTATAAAGAACTCAAAAAACTCTACACGAAGAATACAAATAATCCAATCAACAAATGGGCTAAGGAAATGAACAGACACTTCACAGAAGAAGATGTACAAGTAATCACCAGATATATGAAAAAATGTTCAACATCCCTAGTAATAAGGGAAATGCAAATCAAAACTACCCTAAGATTTCATCTCACCCCAATTAGAATGGCGATTATCAAGAATACAAGCAACAATAGGTGTTGGCGAGGATGTGGTGAAAAAGGAACACTCATACATTGCTGGTGGGGTTGCAAATTAGTGCAACCACTCTGGAAAGCAGTGTGGAGATTCCTCAGAAAGCTTGGAATGGAAACACCATTTGACCCAGCTATCCCACTCCTTGGCCTATACCCAAAGGACTTAAAATCAGCATACTACAGAGATACAGCCACATCAATGTTCATTGCTGCTCAATTCACCATAGCCAGATTGTGGAACCAACCTAGATGTCCTTCGGTTGATGAATGGATAAAGAAACTGTGGCATATTTATACAATGGAATATTACTCCGCAATGAAGAATGATAAAATTATGGCATTTGTAGGCAAATGGTCGAAATTGGAGAATATCATGCTAAGTGAGATAAGCCAATCTCAAAAAACTAAAGGACGAATGATCTCGCTGATAAGCGGATGAGGACATATAATGGGGGGTGGGACGGGCTAGCATTAGGTTTAGGGTTAGGTTTAGAGTTAGGCTAAGGAGAGCAGTAAGAATGAAGGAAAGAAGGACTGTGTAGAGGGAAAAGAGGGGTGGGAGGGGTGGGAGGGGTGGGAGGGGTAAAAGTTAGACCAAATGTTCTGATTTCTGAGTCACTTCTCAAAGCCTAGGAAAATGTCAGAAGATATGATATGTCCCTTTCCCCCCGTTTCCAGCACATGCACTGAGGCCCTAAGAAGGAGTGTTATAAGAGAGGTTTTCTGACACGAATGAAGGGAGATTCTGCACACAGGTTTCCCTAATAAATTTGATTACCTTTTAACACTGGTGATAACAATCCATGTCCAGTATCTAGAATTCCAGAAAAGTAGTCTCTAATTCCAAACCTCAGCAAGAACACAACACACACACACACACACACACACACACACACACACATTTCCAAAAGTTTGCAAGGAGCAACTAGGTAGTAAGTCTTGAATCCTCTGCAGCCCAAATTAAATCAGTAAGAGAGTAGCTGACCAGAAAGTTCCATACTCTTTCATAGAAATTTTAATTGTTTTAATACCTAATGTCTCAACCTATTCATGCCCATTACTCCCATTATTCACATTGATCAGTAGATATGTAAAGAACATTCTCAAAATGTTTTGTAAAAGTTTATTAGAATATGGCTTTGTTCTGAAGTGGTTTCAGTCACAAGGAATTAGTGCTTTTCTCAAAGCGGTGCTAATGATGACATAGTTCAGGTTCACATTGGGAGGAAGAATTGACACCTTGATATTTGCCCAGTCTGGTTACCTTAAAAAGGAAAAAAAAATCTGAATATCAGAGAGAACATTTGGTGTTTGGTGTTTAGGGGTTGGCTTCTTTCACTTAGTATGATAATCTCCAGTTCTGTTTACCAGCAAAGGCCATAATTGCATTCTTTATGCCCATGTAATAATCCATTGAGTATATGTACATTTTCTTTACCATTCATCTGTTGAAGGACCACGAGTTTGGTTCCAAAGCTTAGTTATTGTGAATTGAGCTGCTACGAACATTGATGTGGCTGAATCCCTATAATATTCTGATTTTAAGTCCTTTGGGAATATGCCAAGGAGTGGGATATAGGTATACTCCAAGAATGCATGATATGTCAAAATATATTCTGCTATCATGAATAACTAAAGAGAATAAAAAACATTTAAACAAGAGACAACTGCTCAATAAAAATTCCCTTGTAATTGGGCACAGTGACCTACTCCTATAATCCCAATGGCTTGGGAGGCTGAGCAGGAGGTTCAAATTCAAAGTTAATCTCAGCATCTTAGTGAGGCCCCATTCTCTATATAAAATATTAAAAAGGGTTGGGGACATGTCTCAGTGGTTAAGTAACCCTAGGTTCAATCCCTGATACCAAAAGAAAAAAAAATTATTCCATATAATAGAAGAAATATCCATCCCAGCAGATGCACAAAACTGCAAGTGAGAGAGGGAGTTAAAAACATGATATTCGGACAGGGTGGGGACCCTCATTGCTTCAGTTCCATGTACAAAGTATCTGATGGGCCACACCCCATGTGGTCAAGCCTGTGAACAGCACATAATCAACATTCTAATTGGAGGCTGGCAGGGCCCATGATCACCAGTTCTCTCACTGGGAATGGATGTAGAAACTCCCCACCCTAAAACTCATCAGCCATAGCTGTAAGGGTCACATCCAGCAATACCAATAAATCCCTAGACAGCAGCAGCTCACCTGAGACCCATTTGGGACTCCAACCCTGTGGAAGCTATACTTTCTCTCTGTTTAAATAAAGAAATTATGTCACTTTACCCTCTGTTGTTCATGGGTCTCATTCTGCCAATCTGCAGGGTACCTCATCATGTCACAGATCTGAGAACTCATCTTGTATCCTTAGAACAGGGAGTTAAAACAGACCAATGGAGCTATCACTTATGTTTTCTGGAGTTTTATACTCCTTTTAGAAAAAAAATTTAAAAATTCATCTCTGACACAACACACATTACAACAAATTACAATGATCATCACCACAGAACCACAGAAATGATGATTCAAAACACACTTCAAGATACCTGATATTCCTGAACACACTGCCAAGAGAAGGATATTCCCTAAATAGGCTCCCACACACTAATGGAAGAGAAATACATCCAAACAGATGCACAAATCCCAACAGAGGAATACAAGACACATAAAAAAAAAACAAGGTAAAATGATAACTCCTATGCTTCATGATTCAACTGACTCCAACCATACTGAAGTGCATGAAATACCACATAAAGTATTCAAAGGAACAATTTTAAAATGATCAATGAATTCAAAGACAACACACAAAGGAAAGAATTAAGGAAGTCAGTATAGGATATCAATGAGAAATTCAATAATGAGATGGCAATATTGAAACAGAACCAAAAAGGAATCATGGTAACAAAAAGCAAAATAAATCAAATAAAATGTTCCCTTGAAAATCTTTCTAATGGGTAGAACATGAATAAGATGGAACGCACAATGGGATGACAAAGTGGTCAGCCTTGAACATTCAGACATTATTAGTGAAAATAAGTAATCATGACCAGAATGTACAAGGAATTTAGGACAATATTAAGTGACCAAATTTGATAATCATTGGACAAGAGAGGGTTGGGACATGCTGGCTAATTGCATGAAAAAACCTCTTCAGGAAAATAGTAACAAAATTTCCCAAACATGAGAAACAGGTGGACTTCCACCTATGGGAAGCATATGGAAGGCTCAAAGGAGAATATGCAAAAAGGATATTAACACATTAATATTAAAATGCCTAACATTCAAAGCAAGTGGGGAATATTAGAAGTCTGAAGAGGAAACATCAGATCACATTTAGGCGAGTCAATAAGAATTACTTAATATTTCCCAGGTCAAACTCTGATTTTAGAGTTTCAATACAGAAGGTTTTGGGAAGGTGTGCTACAAGCCCTGAAGGAAAATAAATGTCAACCCAACACCCTATATCCAGTAAAACTATCTGTCAAAATCAAAGGAAAAATAAAATCTTCCAGGAAAAGCAGAGTCTAAAAGATTTAATAAGTACTAAACCAGGACAACAGACGATCCTTCAAGAAATACCACAAGAGAAAACAAAAACAAACAACACAGCTCATAAATGGATTAATCTCATATGAACATTAGATAAGCAAATGTGAAAAAGGAACAAATTAAAAGTCAGAAAAAATATGGTGAGAATTACTAAATGTGCCTCCCTATGATGAACATCTCTCTGTAATAACATGGAACATACATGGTCTCAACTCTTCAACTCAAAGGCATGTAGAACAAATTAGGAAATGAAAACAAACTATACTGCACTTTCAAGGTTCTCACCTTGCATGTAAACCAACCAAAAGTAGGAAGGCGGGGGAGAAGAACAAAATTAGAGACATAAAAGGAAAAATCACCAGAGACATCACAGAAATCCAGAGGATCATTGGGAAGTATTTTCAAACTTTATACTCCAATCACTTGGAAAACCTAGAAGAAATGGCTGTATTTCTAGACAACTATGGCATGCCAACATTAAACTAACAGGACGTAGAAACCTACACAGACCAAAACCTAGCAATGAGATGGATGTATTAACAAAAGTCCCTCGAACAAAGAAGAGCCCAGGTACAGATTGATTCTCAGCTGAATTCTATTGCACATTAAAAAGAATTAATGCCAATGCTTTTCAAATTATTCCAAAAGAAAAAAAAAAAAGAAACCAATGGATGGAACACTTCCAGAATCATGCACCCAAAAACACATCAAGGAAAGAAACTACAAACCAACATCCCTGATGAACTTATATGCAAAGATACTTAATAAAATGTTACCAAATCATACTCAACACCATGTTCAGAAGATTATACATGTTGACCAAGTTGGTTTTATCCCACAGACATAAGGAAGGTGGAAAATGAAAATCAGTAAAAGTAATTCCTTACATAAACAGAATCACACTCAAAAACCACCCACTTCAATAAATACAAGGGAACCTCCCAAAAAATGTCAGCACCCACTATGATCAAAAACACTGAAGAAAACTAGGGGTAGAAGGATCCTACCTCAAGATTCAAAAGGCTATATGAGAAAACAAGAAACACAACATCATAGTGAATGGGGGAAACCTGAAAGGATTTCCTTTAAATCTGCAACAGGACAAGGATGTCCATTCTTAACACGTCTACTTCAGATGATACTAGAAATTCTATCCAGAGCAATTTTAGAACATCTATCCAGAGCAATTAGGCTAGAGAAGGAAATTTAAAAATAAAATCAGGACACATGAACTGATCCTATACTTAGAAAGTCCAAAAAGCTTCAACAAAACACTGCAAGAGCTTTTAAAACAAATAACCAAAGTAGTGGGTTAAAATAACCAACTTATGTGGATCATACATTTCCTACATACCAATAATGAATTTACTGAGAAAGAAAACTGAAAAACAATCCTACTCACAATAGCTTCAAAACCTAAAATGCTCAAGAATTCATCTTATTGAGGAGGTGAAACATACTACAATACAAATTTTTAAAACATTGAGGTAAGAAATTGTGGAAGACACAAGAAGATGGAAATCCCTCACATGTTCATGAACAGACAGAAATAATTAATATAGTTAAAATGGCCATACAACCAAATGCAATATACAAACTCAATGGAATCCAGATCAAAATACCAGACATTGTTCACAGAACTAGAGAAAACAGTCCTAAATTCAGTTTGTAAAAATAAGAGACAGAACACCCACGGATATTATAAACCAAAAAAGCAACAATAAAAGAATTCCAATACCTAACTACAAATTATACTGTAGAGCTATAGTAACAAAAACAACATGACACTGGAATAAGAGCAGATACCCAGACCAATGATACAGAACAGAAGACATACATGAACCCATTCAAATGTAGTTATCTGATCCTTAACAAAGGTTCCACCAGAATACACTGAAGAAAAGACACACTTTTAAACAAATGGTGTTCAACTGGATATTCATAGGTTTTGGAATGAATCCTGACCCTAACCAAAACTCAACTCAAAGTGGATCAAAGAACTTGGAATTAGACCCGAAACTCTGTAACTGATAGAAAAAATATGTGGGCCTAACATTTCAACATGATGGCACAGGAACTAACTTCCTTAGCAAGATTCCTATAGCACAAGAAAGAAAACCAAGATTCAAAAGTGGGATAGCAGCAAATTCAAAAGCTTCTGCACAGCAAAGGAAACAAGAGTAGGAAGAGAGAACCTACAGAATGGGTGATCTAAACCACCTGCATTCACGGTGTTAATATAAACTATTCAAAACACTTAGCACCCGTAAATCAAAGAACACAATTAATAAATTGGGTGAAAGAATTAAACACTTCTCAAAAGAAGAAATACAAATGCCTAATAAATACATAAAGAAACATTCAGCATCTCTAGCAAGTAGGGGAATGAGCATCAAACCATGTAGAAATTTCATCTCACTCCACTCAGAATGACAGCCATCAAAATAAAAATAAGAAATGCTGGAGATGATAAATATAAGAAAATAAGAAACACATACACCCTAGTGTTGGAACTGTAAATTAGTAAAACCAAAATAGAAACCAGTATGGATATTCCTCAAAAGACTAGGAATGGAACCACCATGTGGCCCAGAATTACCACTCATACAAGAATGAAACCATTACACCATAGTGATGCATACATTCCCATGTTTACAGCAGTACAATTTATAAAAGTCACACTATGGAATCAGCCTAGAATCAACAAATGGATAATTAAAATGGTGTATGTGTGTTTGTGTGTGACAAAAGTAAAATTTAAAGAAAGGTGGATGATGGTTCATGAGAGTCAAAGTGAGATCAGTAGAGTAGAGAAAATGATGCATCCAAAAGCCATAAACAAAACAAAATGAAACCAGTGTCGTAACCAGAAGAAGGAAAGAAATGATGGAAGACAGGCCTCAAATCAACACAGTAGACAATAAAAACAATGAAATGAAGGATTGGATCTTGGAATCAATAAAACCTTGCCCAAAATGAACAAAAGAGAAAAAAAAATTAATGAAATTAGAGATGAAAGACAAGAAAATCACCACAGACATCCAAAGATTCATTAGGGAATACATTCAAAAGTTGCAGTACAATACATGGGGAAACCATGAAGAAATCTCTGTCTAGACATATATGGTCTAGCAAAATTAAACTGAGAATATGAAAAAACTAAATAGACCAATAACAAACAATGAGATAGAAGCAGTAATAAAAAGCCTTCCAAAAATACAAGTTGAAACATATAGGGATTTTTTTTAGTAGCATTCTAATACACATTTAAAGAAGAACGAATACAATGAAAAAGTGGAACCATTCCAAATCTATAATATGCAATCACATACCACTCTGACATCCAAAACCAGGTAAGGGCACATCAAGAAAACAAGTGGAGAAAAATATCCCTGACAGAATCAGATGCAAAAATTATTAATAAATAATCAGCAAATCATATTCATCAACACATTAAGAAGATTGAACATCACAACAAAATTGAACACAACAAGAATATTGATTTCAATATAGGGAAATCAATAAACGTTCTTCATCACACATGTAGAATTCAGGACAAACACCACACAATCATCTCAATACATACAGAGAAAAGGAACAAAATGCAGCACCCACTCATTTTGAAAACACTGAAGAAACAATGGACAGAAGGGACGTACTTCAAAATCCACAAAATCCATACACTACAAACCCAAAATCAACATCATTGTGAATGAGGAAAAAAATGAAACATTTCCTTTAATATCTGGAAATAGTAAAAGAGGTCCCATTCATAACTCTTCTATTTGATATAGTAGTGGATATTGGTGCTGGAGCAATAAGGCAAGAAAATAAGATGAAAGGGATAAAAATAGGAAAAGAAGAAATCAAATTATCTGTTTTCAGAAGATATGATCTTATATCAGACAATCTAAAACACTCCTCCACAAGGCTGCTAGATTTGATAAACAAATCAAGCAAAACAGCAGTTTACAAAAATCACAAAGAGAAAATCGGCACCTTCCTTAGACACCAATAAAGAACCCAGTGAAAAATAAATCAGAAATAGCCTAAGAAAATTAAATTAAATACCTACGAGTAAAACAAACCAATAAGGTGAGAGAGCTCTACACTGACAACTAGAAAACACTGAAGAAAGAAATAAAAGAACTTAGAATATGGAAAGGTCTTTCCATAACCTTAAATAGGTAGTATAAAAATGGTCTACGTAGTCATATCACCAAAAAGTGTTGCACAGACACAATGAAATTCCCATCAAAATAACAATGACATTCTTCAAACAATGAAAAAAATTTAAAAATTCAATTGCAGTAACAAAAGACTCAGAATAGCCAAAGCAATACTGAGCAAGAACAGTAATGCTTGAGGCATCACACTACCTATTCTCAAATGATACCACACAGCTATACCAACAAAAACATCATGGTATTGGTGTCTAAACAGAGAGGAAGTCCACTGGTATAGAAGACACAGGGACAAATCCACATAGATACAATCATTTGGTACTCAACAAAGGTGACAAAAGCACATGCTTTTGGTATTGACAGCTTTTTAAAAACAAGTGCTGAGAAAACTGCATATCCACATGCAGAAGAATGAAACTGGATTCCTACTTTTTACCCTGCATAAAAGACACAAGTGGATCAAAGAAACAGACTTTGGAAAAGAAATTTTCCTGCTGATACAAGAAAACACATGCTTAATACCAACATATTGGTGTAGGCATGCACTTCCATAACACTACTGCTAAAGCTCAAGAAATGAAAACAAGAATCAATAATTTGGACAGTCTCAAATTAAATAACTTCGGCATACAGCAAAGGAAAATAGGGGCATGAAGATAGAAGTTACATAATGGGACAAGATTTTTGTCAGCGGCCCTTCCAACTGGATAGTAATGTCCAGAATATACAAACAACTCAAAAATCTCAACATCAAAAAAACAAATAATCCAGTCAGTAAATGGGCAGAAGAACAAAAGAGACATTTCTGAAAATGAGAAATACAAATGTATGAAAACAAAGTTCAACCTCCTAGAAATCAGGGAAATACATGTCAAAATTACACTGAGGTTTCATCTCCCTCCTTGGAAAATGCCAATAATCAAGAATACACATAACAATACACACTGGTGAGGATGTAGGGGAAAAGGAACACTCAAACATTTTTGCTGGCTTTGCAAATTAGTATAAACACTTTTTCCCAAAAAGTATTCCAAATATTCCTCAAAATACTAAGATTAGAACCACTATATGACCCACTTATCCCACTCCTTAGTATTTATCCTAACACACTAGAGCAACACAAGCAGATCAATGCCTAAGGCAGGGTAATTAACAAAAGGCAAGCTGTGGAACCAGCAAGGATGCCCATCAACATATGAATGGATGAGCAAAAATGAGGTATAGATACACAATGGAGTTTCACAAAGTCATAGAGAATAATGAAATCACAGCATTTCCTAGTAAACAAACTGAACAGGAGGACATCATCACACTAAGTGAAACCAGCCATACTCAGAAAGTCAAGGGTCGAATGTTTAGTCCTTGATCCAAAGTCTGAGAAAATGGAATATCATGAAAAACCCTGAATGCACAGCTGGCACAGACATCATTAAAGGGGACAAGTTCTTCATACAAAAGACAATATCACCTAAGGACAGAAGCACTGCATGGATTGTAAGCCACTGCATCTGTGTATTCACACAATACACTTATAATTTATTATCGCATGTCTTGTAATAGCACAATTCTTCTGGGACCTAAACCAAAGGGGACTATAGATAATTTCAGCATTTAAACATGGGTCAGCAAGGCAGTGATCCTCCTCAACTCCATGGTAACAAACACACCTTGCTGTCCCAGATTTCATATACCACTCACGGGTACACAGTCCTTGATCTAAAGTGGGCATTTGACTCGATGTATTTGCATCCCGCTCACATTATCTTTGTGCCTCTGAATGTGGAGATCCATAGACACATGCAAAACAGCTTATGCGAACATACAGCCCCCATTTGTTTTAGCCGCGGTGTTGATGAAGGATTCAAAAGACTTAGGTCTTCAGCATAGAACTGTCCTTCAGAATGTAGATGATGTCCTCACTTGTATCCTGGACAAAGAGAACGCTGATCAAATACTATCTGGCAACTAAATTTCCTAGCACGATGGGTTTACTGGGAATCTAAACCATGGATCAGGTCACACAACAAAAGGTTACTTAGGATATGTTCTATTCGAGAGTGGGTTACCCACAAAATATGAACCGGAGGTACTTAACCACTGCGGAACATCCCGACCCCTCTTTTTATGTTGAGACAGGGCCATGCTCAGTTGCTGAGGTCGCCCTTGAACTTATCATCCTCCTGCCTCAACATTCTGAGTGAATGCAATTACAGGCCTGCAGTTCCATGCCCAGCATAAAGTATTCTAACACCAGGAAAAACATAGTTGACCAGGAACAGGATCCAGACAATCTGTAATAGCACACCACCTGGGACCAAACACAATTCTGAGCCTTCATCAGGATGGCTAGTTATTGCTGAATCTGGATGTCTCATTTTGGGGTCATGGCAAAACCCTGCATGTTGCAAATCAAGGACCAGATTTATAGCCCGAGGAGTGGGAGCAAACCCTACACAAGGCTTCCAGTCAGAAACTCGGATATTGAGTATCCATAATCTACAAAAAACCTTTCTTCTTTTCTGTGGTTCTAAAGGGAGGAATAGCCTTAAGGGAACTAGTCTCATTACTGGAGGAAAAAACAGTCTGTAGCCTAGTTTTCAGATAAAATGATACCCTCTTTGCCTAGGGCAGTAGAACCACAGCCATACTAATGGAAGAGGCATCTAATCTAACTCTACGACAAAGATTAGAAGTTCCTACTCCATATCAGGTAAAGGCATTTATCGATATAGGGTCTTCTCTGACTGGCATCAGATATGCTGAATAAATATCAAAAGGTCCTTCTAAATAATCCCAAAGTTATATGAAAGATTCTGCCTCTGTGACAAGTAAAGAAACATCTTCCACCATGGGATCACTCATGCATGCAGGTGTGAGCCTTTACCTGTGCCAGTTCAGAAGGTCTTACAGATCAGTCTCCCAAAAACCCAGAACCAGAATTGTTCATAGATGAAAACAATTTTGTTTAATATGGAGCAATATTTGTGTACTATGCTGTATAAATTGGATTCATGAAGATGTGGGCAGCACAAAAACATGAGCTCATAACCCTAACACCAGCACTGGTCCTATGTAAAAATAAATGGGGAAACATCTAGACTGACTCAACATATGCCTTCAGAGTGCTTCATGCACACCCAATCAACTGGAAAGTCAGGGGAATGCTTACTGCAAAAAATGCTCCTATAAAACATAGGATACAAATTCTAAAATTATTCTAAAATTATTAGAAGCAAGTCACCTCCAAAAACAGGAAGTTGTAATACATTGAAAAGGACATCAAAAAGTCCTGGTTTTCCAGGGAAAAACACAATGCATAATGACAAGAAAAAAAAAAGGACATCCCTAAACTGCTACAGAGATGCCCTGCTTCCTTATACTGACACCCTGCCCTCTTCTGAGATCACTATTGAGGAAACTAAATGGGCTCAGCAACAGGAAGGAGACTGCTCTGGACCTTGTTATGTGTAAACAACACATTGGTTTTTCCCCAGGAATCAAAATGGAAGCCCAGAGAGGGAGTATATGATTTCTTCCACATGGAAGAGAGGCTATAATAAGAATGGTCAGTTGGGTGTTTATGGACATTGGAGTATCAAATAGCACCCCCCAGCTCAGCCAAAACTATTCTCTCTACACCTAAAAGAACTCCAGGAAGGTGCTATCACAACCCCTCATAGAATCAGCTCAACACCAGGAATCATACACAAGGGAAGACTGTCAACTAGATTTCACCTATATATGCCCATGTACACAGGATACAAACTACTCCTAATCCTCAGAGATAGATTTACAAGGTGGCTGAATAACTTCCCTTAGAAGGCAGAAAAAGCACAGAAAGTAGCAAATATGTTCCTAAAGGAACTCATCCCCAGTTTATCTTACCTAGATCACTACAAAGTGAAAATGGTCCAGTTTTTAGAGCATGCATTACCCAACAAGTAGCAAAAGCACTGGGGATACAGCCTACATTCCACAAGAATCCCTCCATCTTTCAGCAAAAAAGAAAGGGCTAACCATTCCATTATGAGGACTTGAGCTAAGCTTTGTCAGCCAATTCCAAAATCTGGTTATAATTACCACCTGTTGCCTCCAGGAGAGTTAGTCTGAAAGTTTATCTGATCCTACAACCACATGAGATTTATATGGCACACACTTTCTATTAGCAATATGGTCCTAGACTCAGATGGGAATCAGCTTCTGTAGTACCTGATTCATGTGGGATGAGTTCAGACCACTATCCACATATGCAGAAATGCACACTGATGAAGCCCAGTAAAGTCCATAGAGCTGTAGAAGAAAAGAAAGTCAAGAGACAAAGTTCTAGTTAAGACCTGAAAGGAGGTGGATCTATCAAAACAGTTACACCCTAGATGGAAGGAAGCTTACACAGTCATTTTAGCTACTACTAAGGCCATAAAGGTACTGGGCATACCAGATGGAGCCTTCTCTCC
The DNA here is from genome assembly GCF_902686445.1 of Sciurus carolinensis. Lineage (NCBI taxonomy): Eukaryota > Metazoa > Chordata > Mammalia > Rodentia > Sciuridae > Sciurus > Sciurus carolinensis. The sequence goes on along the minus strand of NC_062227.1, from coordinate 20,099,248 downwards.
TGGATTAAAGCCCACCCTCTGAATCCCAAAATACTCCAGGCTCACACACAATGTTCAAGAATTCATCTTACACCTAAAGGACCTCTGATTGCCATTCTGACAAAATAAGTCCTAAAAACCAGAGAAGTAGCTCATCATTATGAAGTTAATTTTGCTCATTCTCTGTGCTGCTTCACTTTCTTCTTACGACAACATCTCCAAGTTCCAACAGTGACCACAAACTTTAATCTCTCCTCCTGGTGGCTATACCCTTTTGAAACCTGACAGACAGTACTACTTACCACCTCTTTAAAAACCAAGTATGGAAACTAACTCATACTTCCTCACCTTAAGTGAGCCAACATCCCAAATGAACCTAGAGAAAACAAATTTCTCTCAAAATTTGTATTCTCATGAAGCAATATCCAACCCTTCCCTTAATTTATGTCCCCAGTTCAGCTCTTTGTGATTACTTACAGAGACCTTCTTGGATCCCACGTGGTATATAGGCATCCCATTCTCCTTCGGGGAGCCTGTTGCCTCTTTCTAAGGTACTGTAGTCCAATTCAAGAAATCCTCTTGCTCCATGTAGCACGTTTCTCCTCCAGCTCTTTGTTCTTGACAAGAACCTGGAACTACAAATATTGAGAACATCAGCCCCACATCCACATCTTTCACGAGTAAAAGAAAAAAAAAAAGAACTACAAGTAGAAGGGAGAAATAAGCTGAATGTGTTGGTGCAGACCTAGAAACACAGCCCTTCGGTAGAGGCACAAAAACTACAAGTTTGAGGCTATGCTGCACACCTTAACCAAGTTGGATCTCAAAATAAAATTTTGAAAGGTGCTAGGATATAGTTCTGTGGTTAGTGGAGTGCATGTCTAGTATGTGTAAGGCCCTGGGTGCAATCCTTACTACCTAGAAAAGAAAAGAACAAAAAAAACAATAAAACAACAACAAAATCAACAGCAACACATTGGAAAACCTACAGCTACTAAATTAATTGATCAGAAATTAAAATATTTTCCCACAAATTAGAAGATAAGAATACATGCCTTCACCAGTTCTTTTAACATACCAGAATCCTTGCCAGATCAATTCAGCAAGAAATAGATGCAAAGGACATAGTTACTGAAAGGAAGAAGTATAATTATCTCTCTGTCCATAGAAGACAAACTTTTATGCATATAAAACCTTAAGATTCCATGACAATAATCACCAGAATGAAAATTCTGCGAAGGTGCCAAAGCACAACCCACACACACATAAATTGTGTTTTACACATTAAAAGTAAAAATATAAAAAGAAAAGCAAGAAAACAATTTTATCTACCTTCTCAAATAGAATAATATACTAGAGCCTACTTAATTACGGAAATCAGGTTACAGACTTGTAACCTGAAACCTATGAAACCATGAAGCAACTTTACACAGACAACAAAAAGTGAAAGTCAGTAAATGATCAGGAGTTTGAACACTTAAATTTGTTAACTAATCATTACTAAACAAAGCAACCCATGGACTCAATGCAATCCCTAACAAAAGACTAATGTCTTGTTGCAAAAATTTTAAATACCATCCTAAAACTGATATGGAATCTGAAAGGTAACAACACCAAACAGTACTGAACAAGAACAAACCTGGAGGTCTAACACACCTTGATTTCAAAATTTCCTGCTGAAAAGCTAGTCATCAGAACAGTTTGAAAATGAAAGACAAAAATGTAGATGAATTAAACAGAGTACAAAACACAAAACAAAGCCCTAACAAAAACTATCAAATGGTTTCTGACAACACCATTCAATGGGAAATGAACACACTTTTCAACAAAGGCTGTTGAGAAAACTGGGTACACACACAAACACTCACACACACAAACACAAAACTAACACTGAGACATATATAAATAAAGACTGCTGGTGTAACTCTTTAGATCTGCAGCTCCATCAGAGAACAGGGCTCCACCTGATCCCAGCTTAATCTTTGAAATCTGTATTTGTGAGCTTTCATTTTTCTAATCCCCTTCACCTCACGCTGGAACTGGGAGTTAGGCGTTGCTGGTAGAGGAAGTCATGTTAGTTTTCTAAATTCGTACTTTACAAGAATACCTAAAGGTGAAATTCATGGTGGTTTATTCATATATGCACTAGGATTGTTTGTTCAAAATAATTCCACTATTACTGCCTTTCCTGTCCTCAAGGAGGATTATTTTAAATGTGGAATGCACATATGATAGGATATGATGTGTTCTGAATTACAAAGGAAGTTCTGTCCAATTCTAGAACACAAATGAACCTTTACAATATTATGCTAAGTAAACAAATATATTTTGTATGACTCTACTCACATGAGGTACATGGAGTAGTCAAATCATAGAACAAAGAGAATAGTGGTTTCCACACCCTTAAAAAGAGGGAAAATTGAGACTTATTCTTTAACGAATGAGTGAATTTCAAATTTACAAAATGAAAAAAGTTCTCTGGCTCTATCAGGCTATCAGAAGGATTTCAATATAAATGCACTGAAAACCACTGACCTGCAGTCCTAAATGGTTCAGATAATGTAACTTTGCTATGTGGATTTGATCACATATGAATAATTTAGTCACATTTTATTTCCAAATAAATGCTGAAAAAAATCTCCACTTGGAGATCATATCAAGAAGAAATGTTAAAGACCATGCAAGCAAAAAGGAAAAATCACTAACTCAGTCATGCCAACAAAGTAAAGAATAATAATGAGCTTAGCTCTCTGGAAAATTTTAAAAGACAGTATCACTGAATTTTCAGCTTTTAACTCCTCTTCTAATGTGATTGTGCTGCATCTGTGAATGTCCCAATCATTTCCTTCCTGAGTCAGTTCATCTGAACCATTCAGGAGAAGGGGCATCTTGGAGGAAAAGCTCCCCCCACCACTCCTGAAGGGTCGTCTCTGATCTGCTTGCATCCACCAGCCCAGAATCCTAGAGGACAGCACCACTCAAGCACAAGAGGCATGGCCACCCACCAGCACAACTGCTGTACTCACACGCACTGGACAAGAATCAGAAAGCAGAATCTCACTTCTGCCACAGTCACTGACCTCCAGTGAGCTCCAGCTGAGTGTGAGCAACACACCAGATCAACAGAAACAAGGGCACATGCGAAGGGATTGCCATCACCAATGTTCTCTTGGGACCACATTCAGCACCCAACACACAGACACACACCACACACCCACCCTTACTCATGCATGTACACCGGTGACAACCCCTTCTACTACAGATACCATAAACCACTCATATTTGAATATAGTATACAAACATCAGCTCACTGCCATTCCACCACACCAATGCACAAATTGTCAACATCCCTGCATTCCCTGAATACACACACAACACCTTGCTTTCAAAAGCATATACTCAATTCCTATTCCCAATTATACATGCCAGTGGTTTCCGCACATATTCATGAACATGCAGCTGTGAACTATACTTTCCAAAATACATGCCTCTATATTCTTATGTGAAAAACACTCCCTGAAGTCATGTGCACAGGACACCTACAAACACTGAAAATACACACACACACACACACACACACACAAACACAAACGGAGTCACACATAAACCTACTTGTAGTCAGAAGTCACACAGAATCCTGAATCATCTGGAAAATCACATAGACGTGATACTCTCAAAAGACATACATACTTGATAAGCATTACTAATACTATTTCCTCCTCAACTTACACAAACAGAACTTAGAACTTCCCAAAGGCATAACAGAACCAGATACACCCTGATTATAAAAATGGAACATCCATAACCCTGAAAAACATGGGAACAACCTACAACATACATGCATAAACATAACTATTAGCAGAAAGACTTGATATGCAAATACTAACTCCCAAACACATAAAGAATCACAATCCTCTCCAAATGTACATAACAAAGATGTCAACTACAATCCACTTGTCTTCATTTCCCAGATACACACATAATCTACTTGTGAACCCAGTGCAAAATACAACACTGCACTCTCTAAACTCATACACTCACTAAGTCAAAAAGTATACACATGGACAAAAACTCTACCTTCCTGCACTCCTTTTACAAAAATACCTATAAATCCCACACCATTAACGATACACATACACTTTAACCAAGCATCCTAACTTCTCTTCCCATATACACATACCTCCTACATTCCATCAGGGGATGCACACACCATCCACCTACAGCTTGAAAATAAATACACAGCCACCACATTTCTAAATACATACACAGTCATAGATTATACGAACTTGAGAACGTACGTGTCTAAATCTACACACACATAGTACATCCACAGAACCAAAAGCACACACAGTCGCTCTGTCACTGTAATGGGTATATACAGGACTGCTCGTACCTCCTGATGTATACAACTGCACAGAAATCTGTTGTGTCAGAAGCATACAACCCCACAGAACTCTGAAAATGCTCAATTGTATAAAATTCCTATGATATACCTCATCATACACTCAGAATACCCTATACCCAAATGTAAAACACATACACCACAAAACCCAATTGAACCACCATCTGTAACCTTCATACAAACCTCATGATTATAATCACCTCCAAAGAAACACTTAAAACAGATACACATATCCTCATATCCCAGAACAATATAAACCAGGCAATATAACACAAAATGCAATAACACACTCTATCAATAACTGAATATGCTCAAAACACACCATGTACTTAACATATGACATCAATATCCACTGAAAAATGTATCATATATGATCACTTACATGTGACAAAATTGCACATGCACTCAATGCCTCAGAATTTGAACATAAGTGCAGACACAGCACTCTGATGTACATAGCATCACCTACTCCTCACACGGGATGCCCCTCTGTAACCCATAACAACCCAATCACCTTGAAGCCCAACATACAAACATACACAGCAGTCCACCCTGAAAATCTATCAACAGCATCTGTCCACATCCACAGGCTCCATACACACACCACCTAGCATCCCAACCTACCACATGAGCAATTCTGTCCACATCTCTGCACCAAACTTTATATGTCCTAAATTCTGACCTAGAAACCATGCACATACATATAAATTTTAAGATTTGAAAGTACATAGGCAATAAATGGTGATACGCAGTCCTAGATCTTCTCAAACGTATGAACGCATGTTCCAACAGTTCAGTGCCAAAAAACAAAAATGTCATGGAACCGCCACTAACAAATTAAATACATGCATTGCCACAAAGGCACTCATCCAGCAAAGATCAAGGAAATCACTCATATCCAATCATTACACACATGACAATCAAACATGGACACACAAGATGATTCATGGTGTCCTGCTCCAATTCCTTTCCCTGATTCTGCATATGAAACACAAAAGACCACCAAGTCGCGGTCCTAAGGCACAAGACACATGTACACTACATCACATACGTAGTCTGATGTTTGACAGCTCCAGTCAGCAATTTGTTACAGGCTATTAGTCTTGTGGGTTCTGCAGATAGAAGTCGAGGGATGAAAATGCAGATTTCAGGCACACACCTTTGTGTTCAAAATATAAGAGAATATAAAAGTGCAAAGCAGAGAGTACACTCCCTCCTATAAAACTCAGTAAGTGCTCAATATAGAGAAAACTCTTCAAATAAGAAGACAGCCCTCTATGATACCTCTTATGGACATGAAACTGCTCTGGGACAAAAGGGGGTACCTCTAGGGGAGGATCACCACAAATAGACCCATGTGACTACATCTCAGCCTATGCAGATGCTGCCTAGCTGGGAGGACACACTGTTGTGCAATGTATGATCCCATGCTAGGCCTGGACTGGTTCATCTGAACTCCCTGCATTCAATCTCCCCCAATTTCTGAATAATTTCAGACATCACAGTCTATGGTTACTTGGTTCTATCACCTTTGAACTGTGGCAACACAGTACATGTGGTGGACAGAGGATAGTAGAGGAAAAGTGCTCTCCATATGGTGACTGGGAAGCAAAGAGAGACAAAGAGCGAAAGGAACAGGTGCCCAAATAAACATTCAGGGGCACATCCCGAATGACCTCATTTCCACCAACTGGGACCCGCCTCATAAAAGGTGCCAATCCCCCCAGTGAGTCATCAGGTGGAAAACAAATGTGTAATATATGAACCTATGGGGGACACTAAAGAACCATACCATCAGGTTCCGCCCTTGTCCCCATAACCTCATGTCCATCTCACAGCATTCAGTACATCTCCAAGAGTCCCAATAGTCTCAACAGTTCCTGAATTGCTCAAAAGCCCTTCTCCAAAGCCACTTCTGACACTCAAGGAAATTCAGTGAAGTTGTACCCTGATTAAAAAGGCATATATTCAGCTCTTTTGTCCTTTTAATTCATGAGCATGATTTTCTTTTCTCCCACACCCTCTTCCCTGTCCTAATGACTAGCTAGAGAGTTAGTTTAAAACACTAACCTTTACACTGAGCACTCCTCCTTCCTAGGTCACAGGAAATGTTCAAGTTCAAGGGTATTCACAGAGTTCTAGAGCAGTGTATGACGGGGATGAAAACCAGAAGCCCAAACCTTCGAAGTGCAAGCTTCTCAATAATCATGTTATTGTAGAGTCACAGGTTCAAGATGAACCAGTGACTACTGGACCCACATAAGACCCTCACAACACATGTTCCAGAAAAGAACATTTGTCCACACTAGTGAACTAACCTGGTGCCAACATGCCTAAGACAGAGGGAACAATTCCACAAAACATGCTATATAAATTTTCACTGGGCAGTGCAAGCAAGATGAAATCAGGAGCTAGACATTCATTCTTCTCACATGTTGGCATGTTACAACATAAAGGCTTTTCTTCTCCCAACACACTAATTCTTCAGTTTTTGGCTCTTTCAGTAGAAAGCAAAGCAGCAGAAGCAAACCTTTCGAACTTACTTTGGCTGTAATCTTCTGTAAAATGACAAGAACTTAAACATATTTCTAAGATACAATTGCAAAGGTGAAACACAAACATTCCAAAGGGAAGAACAGAAAACTTGCAAGTAGGAATCTAAACAAACACAGCAGGGCAAATATTACGTCTTGTGCTCCATGTGAGGAACTGGGGCACATGATGGAGCAATATGGGTTCCAGGGGACTTGGGCATCCTCACCCCTCCAGCCTTGTCTACTGTAGGACCACTCCGTGGACCTGGCTGGGCTCACTGCCTGTGACTTCCATGGCAGGTGTTTCATGTTCCTGGCATTGCTACATTCCTGGGGTCTCCAATACAACACTGGCCTCAACTCTCACATTTTAACAAATCACCCTTTCTGGGCCTGCTGGATGGGACTCTGACTGCTTCACATATTTTCCTGACAATCAGGCTTTCCTGCAAATATCAGTACGATCCTCCAGGGCCCCACAACTCTTGCAGTCTGCATACCTGAGTCCAGTATCACATGGACAATGCCATGGTCCTCTGTCAATGAGAGCAGTAGCCAGGCCAGCCAAGACCACGGCCTCTGTATGCCTGTGTGCTGTTAGTTAAACAAGGAATGCATCCTGAAGTAAGGATTCCTAGGCTGCCCTGGTACCCTGACATTCTCATCTCAAACAAGTCTTGCCCACAACGTATATATCTAGTGTAAAGTGCAAAGTATTTAGCTACATTTCATGGCATTCATCTCCTTACCAACCACACCCATCCTGACCCCTATGAAGCACTTTTTTCCGGGAAATTTCCAAGTATTTCAAATCTTCCCACACTGTTTTTTGCTCCTGACTCCTACTATAAATCTGGTTCAAACCAGCTAGAAATATCCAGGCCATGTCCTAAATGATATGCTGCCTTCAAATTTCCTTGATGAGATTAATTAGTCTGTGTTTTCAGGACCCTTTTCCTCACTTTGACATAGATCAGACAAACTCAGAGGAGGAAAAGTGTATTTGGTTCATGCTCTCAGAGATCTCAGGCCAATGACTGCAACTCCACAGCTCTGGTACTGAGGTGAGTCAGAAAATCATGGTGCAATGGTATGGAGCAGGAAAGCACATCAGGACATACTAATCACAATGTGGGCATGGGGGAGAAGTGAGGATATTCTGACTGGGCAGAGTGACATGATAGTTTTAATGATGGAAGGGTCCTGAGAAACAAGACAATCTGTCTGCTACCTAACACATGGTCAGATTATGTCTGGTGAATAAATGGATTGAAAGTAATCAAAGAGAATATGTGAGCTCAATATTTTTGACAATAAAATTTTTAAAATAAAATGTTTGAAATACTAATGAAAATTGACTTCTATTTGTTTTCTTCAATGTCCATAGTGATGCATATAAGTGATTCACATATTATCTTCACGTGTGTATTAAATTGGTACAAATTAAAGCATACGCATATGATAAAATGTACCCATATTAAAATATGGAAGTACAGATAAGGCAATTTCTTTTATTTCAGAGGTTAAAAGTTGGTAGAACATACCAAAGCCCACCCACACACGTGAAAACACAAAATTTACAAAGAAAATCTGATACATGCAAGATACATACACCTGCTCTTCCTGAGGGTAAATTCATTAGTAATATTCTTCTACTACAGCTTCTGGACTTAAGTAGAAGTACCCAGAAAGTTTTGATCACAGTTTACCATGGGGAAAGTCCAAAAACATTACCTCCAAAAATGTTAACATGGTGAAATACTGTAATTTCTGGAGGCAAAATCAAAATGTAAAACAAAGAGAAAGATACTGAATACCCACACATTCTGGAAACAATCAAGAAACGCTTCGCTATTAAGAAAAGGAAATGAAATTTTCAGTTATAATTCAAATGTCTGCAAATGATGATTCTTTAAACATTCTGTATGTATTTTTGGGAACGTGAGACCACAGTCAATTAGTGTGTACATGAAAAAAACTGATTTTTTTCTCAATTGATACACAAAATACATAGTCCCACTTCAGTCCATATCTATGGAACCTTCAATCATCACCTATTTTTGCTTCTGACAGATGCACTCCAAATAGGTTATTAAGTCTAATGGGTTTTCATAATACATTGGTATTTGAAGCTGTGTAGACAAATTGTAAATATTTTGAAAGTACATTGATTTAGCTGCAATTTGCTGACATACAGGGCATTTTGATGTTTATGTTGGTAAACTAAACTTCAGAACTTTATGTTGGTAAACTAAACCTCTTAGCCTTGAGGTTTGGCTCCACCTGTGAGTCTAGCAAGGCGCTCCCTTGGGTCAATCCTCCCTTTTCCAAAAAAAAAGAGAAAACAAAGGATTTGACTACTCAACAGCATGGTGAGGCAGTACCCCTTCCAAAAAGGCTGAGGAGGTTCAAAGGGCAAGAAAGTCAAATATCTTGAGGAGGGGAGATCCCCATTCTCCCTGTTCTCCCCCTGGGCACAGCCTGGAAGTTGCTCACCTGGTCCACATGTTCCCCTGCCAGTTACTCTGGCCCCTTGAAAGTGGGTCCCAGCCCAATTGACCTACCAGTTCTTCTCATCCCTCTCATTGATTCCACTGTCTCCACGACGGAGCATTCGCTCCACTTTCGACACGTTACCGACAGTCACAGCCTTCGGTACACTATTTCCAGGTACATACCCGGACTGGTACCTCCTGGAGTGACCTCTGTGAAACCGCCTGCACCCAAAGCCCAGGCACTCCATTGTAGTGCCAGGAGAGGAGCCCGAGGGCCCCTGCTCCTGAGTCTGCAGGAGCCAGGGAGGGACTTAGAGGTGAGACACCCTTCCTCCCACTCAACAAAAATCTCCCCTTCAATCTACAACACTTCCAACCGAGCCAGCCAAGCGAGTCTGCTCACAGCACCCCAAAGGGGAAAGCTCCACAGCTCGCCAACTGGCCACTAGGAAACAGTTGTTGCCAGGCGTCCTTCCACACGCCAGAACGCGCCCCCTTACGCCATTCTAATTGGCTGGGCTGTGGAGGGTTCGTCAGTGCGTGCATGTGAGAGGCCCTGGGCGGGGCCAACACCTGCCCAGTTTTCTTTCAAATGTCAAACTTCATTGGCAGTTTTCCTGAGTGTTCCTGACATTCTCAGGACAGGCTGCGCCTGGGGGAAAGTAGCCTTTTTGTCTGGGTGGGCTCCAAGTAGGGTGGAACTTCAGAATGCTCAAGGTCCTATCTCCAGTGACACTCCCCTATCCAACTTCTTCTATGTCCCTATCCCTAGCTTTGATCTTCTGCCACAAGCTGCAGGACCCCTGCCAGACTACAGGGGAATTGAAGTGATGCAGTAACACAAGGTTATTTTGCTGATTTCAGGGAAAAGTGCGGTATACGTAAGTGAAAGCAGCACACTTTCTGGGAAGAAATAAAATGTAAATGTGCATGCCTCCTTCCACTTCCCCTTTGTCCAGACTCGCTTCCTTTAAAATTCCTCTATTAAGTCATAAAACAATTCACTATTTGGGCACATGGAGGAACATTTAAGAATGTTTGTTTCTACTTTTTAAACTGTTCTTTCAGTTGTCTCAACATTCCTACTTTTGCGGTTAGGATAAATGACATCTGAGTCAGCTGTCCCATTACCTAGGCCTCAGCACTTTTCTCAACTCTCCTGCCCTGTTCCTCCTACTTCTCCTTCTGGTCTTTGTTTTTCCTCAAGCACCTGTGCTCCTTTGAACCCACTTCCTCAGCACCTGGTCATCTGTGGAATTAACAGGAGCCTTAACGTGTCTACATCGCCAATTCTCCTACTCAGATTCCATTAGTGAGCCCTGAGTCCTGGCTTATCCTTTCCTCCTGGTGTTATTTCTGGTGGTACCGGGACCGTATCTGGACAGTTGGCATCCAGCTGACATTCAACCCCCGTAAGACTGAATCCTGAAAAGACTGGGTCACATTCCATAGAAATGCCATGATGAGGCACAAGTGCCCAGGCTCCATTCCCAGCAGCCAGGAAGGGGGGGCCCTGTACCTGGGAAAGCAACACTGGCCTTTTATGTTGGTCATTAATGATACCATGCTGTGCAGTGTGGAACATACTAGATGCATCAAAACACATCATGGGTATTCACAGATATTAGGTTTGACCTTTAGTCTTTTTTATTTCTTATTAGTTTCATTTTTTTTTTCCTGGTACTGTATTTCACTACCGAGTGGGGTGTGCGGCTTTAACCCTGAGTTGCACCCCAGCATAATTTGCTGAGGCTGGACTTGAACTTGTGATTCTCCCACCTCAGTCTTCAGGGCCACTGAGATAAGAGGCATACACCACATTGCATGGCAATAGTGCTTTAATCAAACAAATTTTAGCAAAAAATTTGAAGGAATATTGAAAATATTTCTCCTTCTACCATGTATACAACATAAAGATTTTTGTAAATGAGAACATGGAAAGTGAGTCGCCATGTCTACTTAATCTTACTCGGTAAAGGCATTTAAAATAATCAATAATCGGCTCTCTCAGGCAACTCAATAGTGGATAGGAATCCAATTTTTGTGTGGCTACTCATTAGCCCTCTCCAAGATTTTCAGGTCTCAGGGGCTAGGGTGGTTCAAAGAGCACAAAAGGACAACTGGTTTGTGAGAGCTCCGCCTTCTCCAGCCTCCTCCTGGGCACAGTCTGGAGGCTGCTCGCTTCTCCCACATGTCCCCCTGCCAGCGGGTTCCACCCAATTTACCTACCTGTTCTTCTCATCCTTCTCATTGATTCCACCATCTCCACGACGGAGCATTCGCTCCACTTTCGACACGTTACCGACAGTCACAGCCTTCAGGACACTATTTCCAGGGACATACCCCGACTGGTACCTCCTGGAGTGACCTCTGTGACACCGTCGCCCAAAGCCCAGGCACTCCATTTTAGTGTCAGGAGAGGAGCCTGAGGGCCCCTACTCCTGAGTCTGCAAGCACCAGGGAGGGACTCAGAGGTGAGACGCCCTTCCTCCAGACTCAAGGAAAGTCTCCCCTTCAATCTACAACACTTCCAACTGAGCCAGCCGAGCCAGCCAATGGAGTCTGCTCACAGCGCCCCAAAGGCAAAAGCTCCACAGTTCGCCAACTGGCCACTAGGAAACAGTTGTTGCCAGGCGTCCTTCCAGACGCCAGAGCGCGCCCCCTTACACCAATCTGATTGGCTGGGCTGTGGAGGGTTCCTCAGCGAATGCATGTGAGAGGCCCTGGGCGGGGCCAACACCTGCCCAGTTTTCTTTCAAATGTCAAACTTCATTGGCAGTTGTCCTGAGTGTTCCAGACATTCTCAGGACAGGCTTGCGCCTCGGGAAAAGGAGCCTTTGTGCCTGGGTGGGCTCGAGGTAGGGTGTCTGTCTTGGTAAAGTTTTATTCAAATGTAGCCATGTTCCTACGTTCATAAATTGATAAAACTGTTATGTTACTATGGCAGAGCTGAATACTTTAATGTACATCTCTTCAACATTAACAGTCTCCTTTTACTTTTATTTTTTGGTCCCGGGGATTGAATACACACGTGCTTTACCACTGAGCTACAGCCCAAGCCCTTCTTATTTTGACACCAGTTCTTGCTAAGGTCTATTTAGGGCCTCACTAAGTGGTTGAGACTGGCCTTGAACTTGTGATCCTCTTCCCTCAGTTTTCCAAGTCCCTAGGACTACAGGTATGCGCCACCACACTTGGCTAACAGGCTCCTTCTATAATCACTAACCTCAGAAAAGATGAACAGAAATTTTCAATTGTGCAGAAGCAGAACATTGGTCAAAGTGTCATTTTTACATTCTCAGTATTTCAAATCATTTTTAAAATTTTACATGTAACTTTTAATACCTATTTAAAGGACAAAACTATTCTTTTAACTATGGAAAAAATATCACAAAGAATCTGGGTGGTTTTCTTTAGAAATGGAAAATTTCACTTTAGAAACACAACTTTATGTTTATTCCTGGCCCAAGACGGAGACACAAAAACTGAGTACAGAATTTCTAACTTCAATCTGCTTCCCCAAAATTCCCTAATATGCTCACACTTGGCTCAAGGTATATTATATTATAAAAAGGACAATGTGGATTAATAGGTATTATGCAATCATTTTTTCTGGCATATTATTGTTGTACATAATAAGGGATTTATTGTTACATATCTGTACATGCACACAATATAACAGTATAATTTGACATCACTCTCCAGCACTTCCCCCTCTTTTCCTTCCTCCCATCCTTTGGTACCTGTCCTCCACTGATTCCCCCTTTGATTTCAAATAAGTTCACACCCCACCTTTCTTTGTCTTTTTCTTCTCTAGCTTCTGCACAGGAGAGAAAACATGTCCCAAATAAGTTTGGCTTATTTACTGTAACACAATGGTCGCTAGTTCCATTTATTTTCCTGCAAATGGCATCATAATAAATGCTGGAAAGAATGTGGAGAAAAATGAACATTTTACACTATTGGTGGAATTGTAAAATTAATAACCACTTTGGAAATCATTATGGAGGTTCCTCAAAAAGACTAGTAATTTTTGTTTAGGATTGAGTAAGACTCCATTGTGTATCTATACCACATTTTGTTTATCCATTTATCTGTTATAAGACACCTAGGCTGGTTCCACAGTTTGGCTTTAATTCTTTAGGATAAATAAGGACCAGAATAGCTGGGTCGTTATGGTGGTTCCATGCCTAGTCCTTCTGAGGAATCTCCATGCTGATTTCCAGTGGTCATGCTAATTTACAGTTCCTAATTTACACTGTAAAAGTGTTCCTTTTTCTTATTATTCTTGTCAAATGCTATTCTGATTTGTGAGATGAAATCTCAGTGTAGTTTTGATTTGCATTTCCCTAATTGCTAATAAAGGTGAATATTTTTTCATACACTTTTTGGCATTTGTACTTCCTCTTTTGAGAAGCATCTGTTTAATTCATTTGCCCACTTATTTGATTTTTTGGTGCAAACTTTTGAGTTCTTTATATATTCCAGATATTAATTCTCTTTTTTTTTTATTATTGTAAACAAATGGGATACATGTTGTTTCTCTGTTTGTACATGGCATAAATTTACATAGGGTAATGTTGTTTGATTCATTCTGTTATTTTTTTCCCTTCCAGATATTAATTCTTGATCAGAAAAGTAGCTAGCAAAATTTTTCTCCCATATTGTAGGTTATCTCTTCATAATCCCAATTATTTAAGTAGTCAGTTTTTAAATCAAATAAGTCCCTAAGTAACACTTGTCACTGCCTGCATTAACTAAATCCTCCTGGAACACACTACATAGTTCCATGATGCCTCCTACATGCTTCCACAAGGTGAGTCATTCTCTGCTGGTATCTTAGTAACCCAGAAGTCAAAAATGTCTACTTGAATAAAAACTTTCTTACGGCAGGTAAGGGAAAGCAATGAAAATAATACACTCTTCTCTTTAGATATCTAATATTGATTCCTAACTATGCTTCTGTCAAAAGATATGCTCCCTCCCTGCTCACCACACACATACAAGCTTGCACAATACATGGTACTTAGCTAATGCCCAATAAGTACATGAATTAAATAAATCTGAAATTATGGTTTTTGCATTTTCTTCTTTTCCTTCAGTGTTTCTTCTTCTGGTCCAAATAAAAAATGATTAAAATATTTAATCGACATGTATAAATAAAGAATTGTTTGTTCATGTTGGGTATTCAAAACTTTTCTTTCATTTGGTGGGTGTAAACTTTTCTAAAACACAGGGAAGTCTCTGAAGCTTCTATTTGCAAACATCCTGCCTTGTTATGGCCTCAGAAAAAATGCTTACAGAGACAACATAGCCTCACATCATTCCATGTAATTAAATTTCATCTTTACTACTTCAGACACATAATTCTATAACTTTTACATTTCTATACTGGATTGCTAAGTAAATTATACTTCCTAAATAAATACAAAAATAGGTTTTAGCCAATTTTCTTCTTTTTTTAATGAAAATTTCAAAAACAGCTCTATTTATTTGAGAACAAAGTAACAAGAAAACATGTATATGTAGCAATAGAAAGCATCTATACAGTACATTTTATGAGCTGGGCACTGTTTCAAGGAATTATGTTAATTAATTTAATCATCATTAAAACTATATGAAATTGATACTACTATTTCCCCCATTTTACAAATGGGAAAATAGTTTCAGAAAAGTTCAGTTATTTGACCAAGATCAGACAATAGAAAGTTATCAATCTGGACTTTGAACCCAGGCTACCTGACTTCAGAATCTCTGCTTTCAGTCTCTCTTGTACTATTTCACCTCTATGCTCTACTAAGATGTTAAAAAAATTATCAAAACTCTAAATATACCATAAAGTTTAATATTTAATGTTTACAAATGGTTAGCAGTTGTAAGCTATAAAAAGTAAACTATACCAAAATTCAAACCTCTGCAGACTGGACTAGAAAAACAAGAAAAGAACTTGAGTTATTGAATAAATTATTCCTATTTGAGCACATATATAACAATTAGGAAGGAGTACTAAGAAGTCACACTCTCTAATACGCAGATAGAATAAAGTAACAGAGGTGTGGTGGCACATGCTCATAGTCCCAGCTACTTGGGAGACTGAAACCAGAGGATCACAAGCTTAAGACCAGACTTAGCAACTTCATGGGAACCTATCCTTATGGTTTGGATGTGAGGTATTCCTTAATAGCTCATGTATGAGACAATGAAAGACATTTGAAGGTGAATGATGGGCTTGTGAGAGGTCTTAACCCAATTGGTGAATTAATCCCCCATGGGATTAACTGGTAACTGAAGGTAGGTAGGGTGAGGCTGGAGGAGGTGGCTGGGAGGTGGGGGATATAACTTTGAGGTATATATTTTGTATCTGGCAAGTGAAGCCAGTGTCTTGTCGGGGTACCGCGGACCCCATCCTAGCCTGGCTTTCAGGATTTCAGTGTGGCCCTAATGCCGAGACAGTGGTTTGCAACATCAAGGACTTCAGTGCGGAACCTGGCACTAAGCCGGGGCAACCTGGCTTGCAACAAACAGCTGACAAGGACTTCCACACTGGCACTGAGCCGGGGCAACCTGGTTTGCAACATCAAGGACTTCCACACTGGCACTGAGCCGGGGCAACCTGGTTTGCAACATCAAGGACTTCCACACTGGCACTGAGCCGGGGCAACCTGGTTTGCAACATCAAGGACTTCCACACTGGCACTGAGCCGGGGCAACCTGGTTTGCAACAAACAGCTGACAAGGACTTCCACACTGGCGCTGAGCCGGGGCGGCCTGGTTTGCAATATCAAGGACTTCCAGTCTGGCATTAAGCCGGGGCAACCTGGCGCTGAGCCGGGGCGGCCTGGTTTGCAACAAACTGCTAACACTGCTTAAGGAAGTTGCCCCGGCACTAAGCCAGTACCAAAAAGAATTGCTCTGATTGGACGAAGTGACCCATGCCCATCATGAACTCTCTTGATACATTAAATTGAAATCTTGTTCTTCCATGTACCCTCTTTTTACCTCGCTTTATACTACATTGTAATCTTGCTCTCCCCACATCCTCTGTAACCTGATTGGCTCATGATTCATATAAATATGACTGTAACGGCCTCAGAGGATGATCAGAGGAGGAAGAGAGAAGAATAAAGAGCTCTTATGAACAACTGATGTGTCGTGTCTCTCTCTGCGGGCAGAAGGAACGTGACATTTGGTGCCGAAACCCGGGAACGAAGCAACTACCTAGGTAAGTTTTTAAGATTAAAATTATAATAAGTTTTTAAGATTAAGTTTTTTAAGATTAAAGTTTTTAAGATTAAAATTATAGTAAGTTTTTAAGATTAAAGTTATAATAAGTTTTTAAAATTAAAGTTATAATAAGTTTTAAGATTAATATTATAGTTTTTAAGATTAAAGTTTTAAATAGTTTTTAAGATTAAATTTTTAAAATTAATGTTATAATAAGTTTTATAGATTAATGTTATAAAAAATAAAATAGTAATAAAGGCAGCCTTAATATTACATCACAATAAAGCGATTAAAAGGGTGGTCCGGGGACATTACATTACAATTATCAGGACATACGAAAAGTAGTCCAATTAAAGTGAAAGTTTGCGATAAAGCAACGATTAGGACACATGGAAGGTGGTCCAGGGACATTACATTATAATAAAGCAATTAAACAGAAAAAGGTAGTCCAAGGACATTACATTGCAATATAGCATTTAAATTAGGACACGCGGGAAGCGGTCCAGTTAATAAAAGTATCACAGTAAAACAACTACAATCACAAACAAGCAATCAGGACTCCTTAAAAGAAGTCCGAGGACACGCAGAAAAGCGGTCCATTTAAATTAAAAAACAAGCACACGGAGGGTGGCCATTATAACTAGTACAAAGAGACAAAAAACAGGGAAATCACAATAAATCTAATTAAAAAATTGTTGGTATCTCTTTTCTTCGCGTCGTTTCCATCAGTACTACTAAAACAATGGGTTCAGAAATGTCTAGAGCTCGTATGGAGGGGCCTTTAAATGCTCTTTTAAAAATCTATGGAACACCCTTAAAGGCCTCCTCAGCAAGAAAATTTTTACAGACAGTGGAAAATATATCTCCTTGGTTTTTAGATAAAGGATTGTTAAATGTCCCACAATGGGAACACTTGGGTGAAGACTTACTTAAAGCTAATCAACAGGCAATATTACCTGCTGGCACTCTGGCTATATGGTCTCTTATAAAAGATTGTTTGACTTCACAAAAAGAAAAATTTCAATCCCCTCTAAATAAAGGAAATAACATTTTAGAGGAAGTAAAAGAACAAAGATCATTATGTTCCTTTCCTCCCCTTAAATCTGACCAAAGCGAGTCAGAAAAGAAACTATCAGATGAGGAACCTGAACCAAGGGTCAATGATATATAGTTGGCGCCACCTGGTAGTAAGAAAATATATCCTTCGCTTAAAAACTTTAGTTTTAACATACAAAAATCCTCTAATAGACCATTACCACAATCAATTCCACCATCCTATGGCTCCAATATACAGTTTAATTTCCCGGAGCCCAAGGAACCTCCTAAAGTAACCCAGAGAACCCCCTAAAACAATCCTGGAAGGAATGTGAGCCCAATACTAATTCTTGTTTTCCTGTATTTGAAAATCCACAAAATCAGAGATATCACCAACCGCTGGATTTTAAATTAATAAAACAATTAAAAGAAGCAGCTGGTACTTATGGCCCTCAAGCTGCATTCACCATGTCACTTGTAGAGACTATTTCATCTTTAAATTTGATCCCTAGAGGTTGGGAAAATTTAGCTAGGGCTACTTTGACTGGTGGACAATATTTAATGTGGAAAACAACTCACCATGAGATCTGTTTAGATACAGCCAGAAGGAATGCAGCAGCGGGCAATCCTGCATGGAATATAGATATGCTCACAGGGCAAGGACAATATGATAATATTCAGGCTCAAATTCAATATCCTCCCACGGTGTATCAACAAATTGCTACTGCCGCAGTAAGAGCCTGGAGAACTCTTCAAGGCTCAGGGGATTTACAAGGTCAATTGTCTAAAGTAATACAAGGTTCTAATGAACCATATGCAGATTTTGTAGATAGACTAATACAAACAGCTGGTCGAATATTTGGGGAAGCTGATCAAGCTATGCCTTTGATCAAACAACTAGCTTATGAGCAGGCTAATAAATGGTGTAAAGAGGCCATTAGACCCTGGAAAAATAAAGATTTATCTGCATATTTAAAGGTTTGCAGGGATATAAATGATTCTACTATCCAGGGACAAGTGTTAGCTTCAGCCATTGTACAAGGGTTACAAAAACCCTATAATACCAACCCATCATATAAAATGACCTCCAGGATTTGCTTTCTTTGTGGACAATTTGGACATTACAAAGCCAATTGTCCAAATAAAAGGACTCAAAAACCATGTAATCCAGGTTTATGTCCTAGATGTAAAAAGGGTAATCATTGGGCAAATATGTGCCAATCAGTTAGGGACAAAAATGGTAATTATTTAGGACCTAACCCAAGACTGACAAAAAACGGGAAGCAGGGCCTACCCCGGGGCCCACAACAAATTTGTGGGGTAATTCAACAGGTTCCAAGGCAATGGTACCCCCCTACGGAGAAAGGAGGGAATCCAGAGCTACTAAAGGGAACGCAGGACTGGACATCTGTGCCACCTCCAGACTGGTCTTAACTCCTGATATGGGAGTTCAAATGATAGATTCGGATTGGAATGACAAAATACCACAAAATTCGGTAGGACTATTATTAGGAAGAAGCTCAACTATTCTAAAGGGACTTATAGTTCATCCAGGGGTTATTAATTCTAATTTTGAGGGAAAAGTAAAAATTATGCTTTCATCTCCAAGAGGAATTACAGTAATATCTCCGGGAGATCAAACTGCTCAGATGTTAATTCTACCAAGTAATCATACACTATGGTCCAGAAGCGATAAAATTAGGGGATCTCAAGAATTTGAATCTGCTGGGGATCCTTTTGCTTGCTTCACTATGAATCTTGGGGACTGTCCATTATTAAAACTTACCATAGGGGGAAAGGAATTTACAGGGTTATTAGATACAGGAGCAGATAAAAGCATTATCTCTTCCAATGACTGGCCAAAAGGCTGGCCACTTGTTACAGCCAACCAGACCCTAAGAGGACTGGGCGTAGCTTCCAGTCCTGACCAGAGTGCAGCTTCCTTACAATGGAAAGATAATGAAGGTCATTCTAGAATATTTCAGCCATATGTATGTAATTTACCCATCTCCCTATGGGGAAGGGATATTTTACAACAGATGGATGTTAAAGTAACTACTGATCAAATCTATAAAGGTACTCCAATTAAAAATATGTTACAACATATGGGGTATAAAGAAGGAAAAGGTTTAGGCAAAAACAATCAAGGTAGTACTTCCCCTCCAAGTATACCTATTCCAAAAGCTAATACCACAGGGCTGGGTTTTTCCTAGGGGCCACTGAAACAGATAAAATTCCAATAATTTGGAAAGATGATAAGCCTCGATGGATACCTCAGTGGCCCCTAACCAAAGAAAAATTAGAGGCTGCCCAAAATCTAGTCAGGGAACAGCTTGATGCTGGTCATGTTCAACCTTCTACCTCTCCTTGGAATACACCTATTTTTGTTATTAAAAAGAAATCAGGGAAATGGAGACTGCTTCATGATCTCAGAGCAATTAATGATCAAATGTACCCTATGGGGCCCATTCAATGTGGCCTGCCTTTAGTTTCAGCTCTGCCCAAAGGATGGCCTACTATTATTATTGATATAAAAGATTGTTTCTTCTCCATACCTTTACATAAAAATGATTGCTGGAGATTTGCTTTCACCTTACCCTCTATCAATCATGCTCAACCTGATCAAAGATTTGAATGGGTTGTATTGCCCCAAGGTATGGCTAATAGTCCTACCTTGTGCCAGATTTATGTGGATAAAGCTTTAAAATCTACTCGAGAAAGATTTAAACAGCTTTTAATTTATCATTACATGGATGATATCCTCTTATGCCATAAAGAAAAAGCCCTTTTAAAGGAATCTTTAATATTTATAACCAAAGAATTGGCATCGTGGAGTCTAATTATTGCCCCAGACAAAATACAAACAGGAAATCTACAAGACTATTTGGGAACTAAATTATCAGCTACTACAGTACAACCTTTAAAACTTTCCATAAGAATAGATCACTTAAAGACGCTTAATGATTTTCAAAAGTTATTGGGAGACATCAATTGGATTAGGCCTTATCTGAAACTATCTACAGGAGAACTGAAGCCTCTCTTTGATTTGCTCAAGGGAGATCCTAACTTAAATTCTATAAGAGTTCTCACACCTGAAGCTAGACAGGCTATTCAGCTAGTTCAGGAACGTCTAAAATCTTGTCAGGTATCTCGCTGTGATTTAACTCAACCCCTGTCATTTATTGTCATCCCGGAAGCACACAGTCCATCAGGTATTATCTGGCAAGGGGGTCCCTTATGTAACCTTAATTTGCCTAGTTCTCCCTCTAAGGTACTTCAATCCTACCCCAATGCTGTGTCCCAGCTAATATTCAAAGGCATAGAAAGCTGCATATCTACATTTGGGACACATCCAAGGTTTATTATTACTCCCTATACTGTTAAACAATTACAATGGTTGATTAATCATGATACAGATTGGGCTATACTTTGATGTTCTACAAATGAAGAATTTGATAATCATTATCCTAAACATCCCTGGATTCAATTTTGCTTAAACACTCCTGTTATTTTCCCTAAAACAACAAAGGCTAATCCCATACTAGAAGGTGTTATAGTGTTTACTGATGGATCCAAAAATGGATCTGGAGTTGTAATAATTAATAAAGAAGTACATACTACTATTATTCCAGCCTCTTCTGCCCAAATTGCTGAATTAGCTGCAGTTATACTAGCCTTTAAATTATTAAAAGATAAACCATTTAATTTACTTACTGATAGCTGTTATGTTAAAAATTCATTAGCTGTGTTAGAAACAGTGCCTTACATTTCTCAACACTCTACCATTACCTCCTATTTTAACAGCTTACAACAGTTGATCCATGAACGATCCCATCCCTTTTATGTAGGTTATATTAGAGCTCATACCAAACTACCTGGACCTTTAACAAAAGGCAATAACTTAGCTGATATAGCCACTAAAGCAACCTATGTATTCTCTGTTACAGAACAGGCCAAACTTTTCCATGATAAATTTCATGTAAATTCCACTACCCTACGCAGAAAATTTCCTATTACTAAAGATATTGCCAGACAAATAGTCAAAGATTGTCAAAACTGTGCACCTCTTATTCCAGTCCAATCACTTGGAGTAAATCCACGTGGCCTTTTGCCTAATCATATTTGGCAAATGGATGTCACTCATATCCCTGAATTTGGAAATCTAAAGTATGTCCATGTGTCTATTGACACATATTCAGGAGTTATTATGGCCTCTCCTTTAACCGGAGAGAAAGTAAACAATGTTATTCAACATTGTTTACAAACATTTGCTTGTTGGGGCATTCCAAAAATTATTAAGACAGATAATGGACCTGCTTATACCTCTAAAAGTTTTAAACATTTTGCTGATACATTTGACATACAATTGGTGACTGGAATTCCCTACAACCCTCAAGGCCAAAGTATCATTGAACGCGCCCACCTTACTCTCAAAAATCATTTATTAAAACAAAAAGGGGGAATTGGGGTCTCCTATAGATCCCCCAGGGATAAACTTAACGTAGTTCTTTTTATTTTAAATTTTTTAACTTTGGATGACAATGGGCGTTCAGCTGCTGACCGTCATAGTTCTCCTAATTCCACCCCTCAACCATGGGTCAAGTGGAAAGATGTCCTCACTGGACAATGGAAGGGTCCAGACCCTGTCCTCCGTTGGGTCCGAGGGTCTGTTTGTGTTTTTCCACAGGATCAACAGGTTCCAGTGTGGGTCCAAGAACGACTGACGCGAATCACCGCAATACCTCCACAAGACTCTGCCCCTGCACCCCAGGAGTCGGCATGAAGCTTGCAACATACCCAAAATCCGCTAAAGACAAAACTTTCACGTTATTAATTATCTTAGTTTTTCCTGTGATGCCCTATGGCAGTCCACATATATCCAGAAATTTAGTTTGGTCTATTCATAATATTGAAACTAGTAAGAAACTAGTCCTGGCTCAAGGGTATCATGCCCTGAACACCTGGTGGCCAGACTTAACTTTCGATCTTTGTAAGTTAGCTGAAGGGTCTTGGGAACACACCCAGAAAACCAAAGGAGACTCTTATCCACCCTGCAGATTTCGATCTTGGTATTTTTGCCCTGGGCACACCCATACTTACCGATGTGGGGGGCCAGAAGCCTACTATTGTGCTTCATGGGGTTGTGAAACCAGTTCAAATGGATATTGGCTCAAAGGAAAACCTAGAAATGACTACGTACAATTTTCTGAAACTACCCCAGGTGAGTCCAATATAACTATTAGATTTACCCAAAAAGGAAAACAACAAATGGCATGGCTCCAAGGATACTTATGGGGAGTTCGCCTATATACTCGGCAAGGAGATCCAGGGTTCCTATTCCGACTTCAAATAGATATTATAGAATCTGAAACCCCAATTGGCCCCAATTTCATTCTTAATAACCAACGGGTACCCTCAGTTTTTGGACCAAAAGTACCCACCAAGATCGTACCTCCTCCTATTAGCCCTGCGACCATATTATCTGTTAACATCCTTCCTAATGACCCCTATGTTAATACTCCTCCTCTTGAAACCGGAGATCGGCTATTCAATTTAGTTCAGGGAGCCTATCAGGCCCTCAACGCTACCAATCCTAATAAAACCCTAGAATGCTGGCTGTGTCTTTCTTCCAGTCCTCCTTATTATGAAGGAATTGCCCTAATTACCTATTGGAATTATAGTAGTAATCCTGATCCTAAATGTGCCACTCTACCTAGCTCCAAATTTACCATCACAGTGATCTCTGGGCAAGGAATTTGTATAGGGAATATACCCCCTTCTCACTCACATTTGTGCAGTGTCAATTTTACTTTAGGTAATAACAAAGATGACCATTATCTTTGGGGCCCAAGTGGAACTTATTGGGCTTGTAGTACAGGACTGACTCCTTGTGTATCTACCACAGTTTTAAACTTTAGTTCCGATTTTTGTGTTTTAATCCAATTATGGCCTAAAATTTCCTATTTTACATCCAACTATGTGTTAGGGTCCCTTGAAGGACAAAATCGTTATCCTAGGGAACCTATAAGTATGACCATAGCCCTCCTTCTGGGCATAGGTGGTATAACTGCAGGAATAGGGACTGGGACTGCTGCCTTTGTAAAAGGGAACCAATTATTACATCTTCAAATAGCCATGAATGAAGACTTAGCAGCCATGGCAAAATCTATTTCTGCACTAGAAAAATCTCTGACCTCCCTATCAGAGGTTGTTTTACAAAACAGGAGAGGCTTAGATTTACTCTTCTTGCGTGAAGGGGGCCTTTGTGTAGCAATAAAAGAACAATGTTGCTTCTATGCAGACCATACTGGAGTAGTCAGAGAAACCATGGAAAAGGTCACTGAGAGATTAGCTAAGAGACAAAGAGAATTTGAATCCCAACAAGGATGGTTTGAACATTGGTTTTATAAATCTCCCTGGCTCACCACCCTCCTATCCACTATAACTGGCCCCCTTGTCATCCTACTCTTAATTCTGATTTTCGGGCCATGTATTTTTAATAAACTAATCCATTTCATAAGACTTAGACTTGACACTATTCAAGCCATGATGATTATTCACCAGCACCAAGTTTAAACTTCTTTTGATAACTATCTTCCAGCTTCAGTCTCTCCTGCAGATACGGCCTTGCCTCTTCTTTTTTCCAGCCACAGAAAAAGCTCCAACCGTGCCTTCAACGTTTTCCTGCACCATCACCTTGTCTGACATCAACCTTGTCCGGCATCTTACATCTATTTTCTTCCTGGTCCTGACTGCCTTTAAGGCTAGAGGCCTCCCCCTATTTATGGCTATAATGCTAGGCCGGTAGTCAATGACGGGTAATGTAGGAGGTGGCCATGTACCAACCTAAGACAGAAGCTGTAGCATGATCTACAGTCTTCAATGATGGGTAAGGACATGTGCTGGACCCCTCAACCTAAGACAGGCACGGTCTCAAGCCTTTTCTTTTTTAATAAAAGAAAGGGGGAGATGTCGGGGTACCGCGGTCCCCATCCTAGCCTGGCTTTCAGGATTTCAGTGTGGGCCTAATGCCGAGACAGTGGTTTGCAACATCAAGGACTTCAGTGCGGAACCTGGCACTAAGCCGGGGCAACCTGGCTTGCAACAAACAGCTGACAAGGACTTCCACACTGGCACTGAGCCGGGGCAACCTGGTTTGCAACATCAAGGACTTCCACACTGGCACTGAGCCGGGGCAACCTGGTTTGCAAAAAACAGCTGATAAGGACTTCCACACTGGCACTGAGCCGGGGCGGCCTGGTTTGCAACATCAAGGACTTCCAGTCTGGCATTAAGCCGGGGCAACCTGGCGCTGAGCCGGGGCGGCCTGGTTTGCAACAAACTGCTAACACTGCTTAAGGAAGTTGCCCTGGCACTAAGCCAGTACCAAAAAGAATTGCTCTGATTGGACGAAGTGACCCATGCCCATCATGAACTCTCTTGATACATTAAATTGAAATCTTGTTCTTCCGTGTACCCTCTTTTTACCCCGCTTTATACTACATTGTAATCTTGCTCTCCCCACATCCTCTGTAACCTGATTGGCTCATGATTCATATAAATATGACTGTAACTGCCTTGTAAAATCATCAGAGGATCATCAGAGGATGATCAGAGGAGGAAGAGAGAAGAATAAAGAGCTCTGATGAACAACTGATGTGTCGTGTCTCTCTCTGCGGGCAGAAGGAACGCGACAGTGTCTGTCTGTCTCTCTCTGATTACTGATCATCACGTGAGCATGATATTCTGCCATGACATTCTGCCTCACCTCCAGCCCCAAGGAATGGAGCTGGCTGGCTAAGGACTGAGACCTATAAAACCATGAGCCCCCAAATAAACTTTTCCTCCTCCAAAATAGGCCTACAGTCACAAAAGGGAAGAAGTTGACTAAATCAACCTGCCTCAAAATAAAAAGGGGTGAGGGCATAAAGCACCAAAGGGCTCAAGCCTCAGTACTATGAAAAAAAAAAAAAAAGAAGTAAAAGATGAAATCCCTTTCCTTGGAAGCTTTACAACTTGGGTATGGAAGCAAGACTCAAAAATGTGTATCATATCAATTTCCATAAGAATATTAAAACTGACAAAGGAATAATCATCAATTATAAATTAATAATATAATTTAACATGCCATATCATATTTAAAAACAAAAACTTGGGCTGGAGTTGTGGCTCAGTGATAGAGCGCTCATCTTGCATGCATGAGGCACTGGGTTCAAACCTCAGCACCTAGTAAAAATAAATAAAAGTACTGTGTCCACCTACAACTAAAAGAAAATTAAAAAAAATAAAAACTGATGTAAAATTGTAATAACCAGTAATATTCTATCTTTTGAATGAAAAACAAATAATTGTGCTGGGCCCATGGGTCTATTAGATCGTATACTGGGGATTGAACCTGAGGGCTTCCTACCACTGAGGCACAATTCCAGACCTTCTGTTTTGAGACAGGGTCTCACCAAAGTGCCAAGGCTGACCTCAAACTTGTGATCCTCCTGCCTCCTCATCCCAAGCAGCTGTAATTACAGGTGTGTGCCTCCACACCAGGCTGATTTTAAGACTTTTTCCTTACTTCCTTAGAATTTTTGTAGGATCTGAAAGACAGATCTCAAATAGAAATCAACCAAGTTTTTCTTGCAATGAGAGTTCCTTTAGCAATAACAAAAACAACATTTATTAAACATTTGCCAAAGCACTTATTAATCGTGTTAACTCTCTCAAAGCTCTAGAATTTAAATAATGCCTTTTCATGAGGAAGTTGCTAAACCAAGATTGAAGCCAGGTCTATTTGACTCCAAAGTCCAGTCTATTACTCAATACCTGTATTGTTCCATCAAGATCAGAAGTGTGAGTAATCATTTCTTAGAGTTGTTTAAAAACTGCTTTTGATTTGGGTGTGGTGGTACACACCTGTAATCCTAGCAACTCAGGAGGCTGAGGCAGGAATTTCACAAATCAAAGGCCAGCCTCAGCAACCAAGACCCTGTCTCAAAATAAAAAGGGTGTGTGAGTGTTGGGGCGGGGCAGGCAGTTAGCTCATTGCTAAAATGCACCTTGGGTTGATCCTCAGCACTGTAATAACAAGAACAACAACAGCTCTTGTTACCATAGGGTAAAATTTTTTCATAACTAAGAACTGGCACATACTCTCTCCCTATAGCTGCAAAACAGAAAAATGCTATCAAGAAACATTGATTGGGCTGCAGAGATAGCTCAGTTGGTAGAGAGCTTGCCTTGCAAGTAGGAGGCCCTGGGTTCAATCCCCAGGATAGCCAAAAAAAAGAAAGGAAACACTGATTACTGGGTTAGGGATGTTGTTTAGTGGTAAAGTGCTTGCCTAACAGATCTGTGAGGCTTCTGGTTCAATCCCCAGTACCACAAAATTTAATTAATTAAAAAGAAACACTGGGGTTGGGATTATAGCTCAGTAATAGAGAGCTTGCCTGGCACATGTGAGGCACTGGGTTCAATCCTCACCACACATTAAAAAATAAATAAATAAATAAAATCAACTTATTGTGTCCATCTACAACTAAAAAATGTTTTTAAAAAACCCACTAAGTGTTACTATATCTTTTCACTTAATTTTAAGTTTGCTTACCTTTTAGTAAAAGACCTAAGAAGACTTTTAATTTTTCTTCATAAAAAATGTCTGGCAAGGCATGAAGTAATCAATAAGTATTTCAAATAAATAATGCTCTCCTCCCTGAGCATGGCAATCATATGGCCAGTTCAAATTTCAAATATTCTCTCCTACTGTCCCCAGAAATACATTCTCACTTCTCCTACCCAGCAGAATTAATGTTCTTATTTTTGATTTTGGAAAACATGGTTGCCACATCCACAGCACTACCAAAAATCCAAGCTCAAAGTGTTTCTACCTTTCCAACCAATAGTACTATGCAAATTAAAAGCAAAATGATTAGCTTGCAAAACTGAGAACTGCCAGTAAAAAGATGACTCTATACATGGAGTCATCCAACATATTACCAGTATGAGGCAATAGGTAGTTCTCAGTAAAACACAGCAATAATTCTGCACATTAATTTTCATGGTTGTTCAGTATTTCAAAGCATAGAAAGCATCACTGTGGAATTATAAAATTAGCTACCAAGACACACACCCCCACCACCCATTTCTTTTTAAAACTGAATTGTAAACACATTTCTCACTTCTCTCTGCTCCCAAGGTGAGGGGCAGGATCCCTTCCCATCAATAGTGGTTCAATTACAATTTCTAAAACAAGGGGGAAGCAGAATGAATTGTCCACTAAGCACCCTTCAGCTAGACTTCATGCTTAGTTGTTTATGAGATTTTAAATAGTTACTACTTACATAAGAAAAGGCTACTACATAGAAAGATAAAGGCCAGATGGAAGTTCTCAGTTCAAACAAGGAGGCAAAAAAAGAAAGGTAAAATTCAGAAGGTAGAGTACCATAAAATATGATTGAGTTTGCAATTATGGGATTTGAAATAAACATCAGTAATAAGCAACATTTTTTTTTAATTGTAAACAAATGGGATACATGTTGTTTCTCTGTCTGTACATGGCGTAAAGGCATACCATTTGTGTAATCATAAATTTACATAGGGTAATGTTTGATTCATTCTGCCATTTTTTCCCTTCCCCCCCTCCCCTCCCACCCCTCCCCTCCATCTATACAGTCCTTCCTTACTCCATTCCTGCCCCCCTCCCTAAACCCAACTCCAACCCCAACACTAACCCTTCCCACCCCCCATTATGTGTCATCATCCACTTATTAGCGATATCATTCTTCCTTTGGATTTTTGAGATTGGCTTATCTCACTTAGCATGATATTCTCCAGTTTCATCCATTTGCCTGCAAATGCCATAATTTTATCATTCTTTATGGCTGAGTAATATTCCATTGTATATATATACCACATTTTCTTTATCCATTCATCAATTGAAGGACATCTAGGTTGGTTCCACAATCTGGCTATTGTGAACTGAGCAGCTATGAACATTGATGTGGCTGTATCTCTGTAATATGCTGATTTTAAGTCCTTTGGGTATAGGCCAAGGAGTGGGATAGCTGGGTCAAATGGTGGTTCCATTCCAAGTTTTCTAAGGAATCTCCACACTGCTTTCCAGAGTGGCTGCACTAATTTGCAGCCCTACCAGCAATGTAAGAGTGTACCTTTCTCTCCACATCTTCGCCAACACCTGTTGTTGCTTGTATTCTTGATAATCGCCATTCTAATTGGGGTGAGATGGAATCTTAGGGTGGTTTTGATTTGCATTTCTATTATTACTAGAGATGTTGAACATTTTTCCATATGTTTGTTGATTGCTTGTATATCTTCTTCTGTGAAGTGTCTATTCATTTCTTTAGCCCATTTGTCAATTGGATTATTTACATTCTTGGTGTAGAGTTTTTTGAGTTCTTTATAGATTCTGGAGATTAGCGCTCTATCTGAAGTATGATTGGCAAAGACTTTCTCCCACTCTGTAGGCTCTTTCTTCGCATTGCTGATAGTTTCCTTTGCTGAGAGAAAGCTTTTTAGTATAAATCTATCCCAGTTATTAATTCTTGCTTTTATTTCTTGTGCTATGGGAGTCCTGTTGAGGAAGTCTGGTCCTAAGCCGACATGTTGAAGCTCTGGACCTACTTTTTCTTCATTAAGATGCAAGGTCTCTGTTCTGATTCCGAGATCCTTAATCCATTTTGTTTAGTTTCGTGCATGGTGAGAGATATGGGTTTAGTTTCATTCTGTTGCATATGGATTTACAATTCTCCCAGCACCATTTGTTGAAGAGGCTATCTTTTCTCCATTGCATATTTTTGGCCCCTTTGTCTAGTATGAGAAAATTGTATTTATTTGGGTTTGTGTCCGTGTCCTCTATTCTGTACCATTGATCCACCTTTCTATTTTGGTACCAATACCATGCCGTTTTTGTTACTATTACTTTGTAGTAGAGTTGAAGATCTGGTATCGCAAAACCCCCTGCTTCACTCTTTCTGCCAAGGATTGCTTTAGCTATTCTGGGTTTTTTATTCTTCCAGATGAATTTCATAATTGCTTGCTCTATTTCTGTAAGGTACATCATTGGGATTTTAATTGGAATTGCATTGAATCTGTATAGCACTTTTGGTAGTATGGCCATTTTGACAATATTAATTCTTCCTATCCAAGAACATGGGAGATCTTTCCATCTTCTAAGGTTTTCTTGAATTTCTTTCTTTAGTGTTCTGTAGTTCTCATTGTAGAGGTCTTTCACCTCTTTTGTGAGATTGATTCCCAAATACTTATTTTTTCGAAGCTATTGTGAATGGGGTAGTTTTCCTAATTTCTCTTTCTGAAGATTCGTCGCTTATGTATAAAAATGCCTTAGATTTATGTGCACTGATCTTATATCCCGCTACTTTACTGAATTCACTTATGAGATCTAAAAGTTTTCTGGTGGAATTTCCTGGTTCCTCTAAGTATACAATCATATCATCAGCAAATAGGGATAGTTTGAGTTCTTCTTTTCCTATTCGTATCCCTTTAATTTCTTTGGTCTAATTGCTCTGGCTAGAGTTTCAAGGACGATATTGAATAGAAGTGGTGAAAGAGGGCATCCCTGCCTTGTTCCAGTTTTTAGAGGGAATGCTTTCAGTTTTTCACCATTTAGAATGATATTAGCCATGGGTTTAGCATAGATGGCCTTTACAATGTTGAGGAATGTTCCCACTATCCCTATTTTTTCTAGTGTTTTGAGCATGAAGGGGTGCTGTATTTTATCAAATGCTTTTTCTGCATCTATCGAAATAATCATGTGATTCTTGACTTTAAGTCTGTTGATATGGTGAATGACATTTATTGATTTCCTGATGTTGAACCAACCTTGCATCCCTGGGATGAAACCCACTTGATCATGGTGCACTATCTTTTTAATATGTTTTTGTATGCGATTTGCTAAAATTTTGTTGAGAATTTTTGCGTCGATGTTCATTAAGGATATTGGTCTGAAATTTTCTTTCCTTGATGTGTCTCTGTCTGGTTTAGGAATCAGGGTAATATTGGCTTCATAGAATGAGTTTGGGAGAGTTCCCTCCTCTTCTATTTTCTGGAATACCTTGAGTAGTATTGGAATGAGCTCTTCTTTAAAAGTTTTGTAGAACTTGGCTGAAAACCCATCTGGTCCTGGACTTTTCTTTGTTGGAAGGCTTTTGATGACTTCTTCTATTTCATTACTTGAAATTGGTCTATTTAAATTGTGTATGTCCTCCTCGTTCAGTTTAGGCAATTCATATGTCTCTAGAAACCTGTTGATGTCTTCGAAATTTTCTATTTTGTTCGAGTATAGATTTTCAAAATAGCTTCTAATTATGTTTTGTATTTCAGTCGTGTCTGTTGTGATATTTCCTTGTTCATTCTGAATTTTAGTGATTTGGGTTTTCTTTCATCTTCTCTTTGTTAGTGTGGCTAAAGGTTTATCAATTTTGTTTATTTTTTCAAAGAACCAACTATTTACTTTGTTAATTTTTCCAATTGTTTCTTTTGTTTCAATTTCGTTGATTTCGGCTCTGATTTTACCTATTTCCTCTCTTCTACTACTTTTGTTACTGGTCTGCTCTTCTTTTCTAGGGCTTTGAGCTGTAGTGTTAGGTCATTTATTTTTTGAGTTTTACTTCTTTTATTAAATGCGCTCCATGAAATAAATCTTCCTCTAAGTACTGCTTTCATAGTGTCCCAGAGATTTTGATATGATGTTTCTTTGTTCTCATTTTCCTCTAAGAAATTTTTAATTTCCTTCCTAATATCTTCTGTTATCCATTCATCATATAGTAGCATATTGTTTAATCTCCAGGTGTTGGAGTAGTTTCTGTTTTTTACTGTTTCATTAATTTGTAACTTCAATCCATTATGATCTGATAGAATACAAAGTAGTGTCTCTATCTTCTTGTATTTGCTGACATTAGCTTTGTGGCATAATATATGGTCTATTTTAGAGAAGGAGCCATGTGCTGCTGAGAAGAAAGTGTATTCACTCTTGGTTGGATGGTATATTTTATAAATGTTAAGTCTAAATTATTGTGTTATTGAGATCTATGGATTCTTTGTTCAATTTTTGTTTGGAAGATCTGTCCAGTGGTGAAAGAGGCGTGTTAAAATCACCTAGTATTATTGTGTTATGGTCTATTTGATTTCTAAAATTGAGAAGGATTTGTTTGACATACAGGGATGAGGCACTGTTTGGGGCATAGATGTTTATGATTGTTATATCTTGCTGATTTATGCTTCCCTTAAGCAGTATGTAATGTCCTTCTTTATCCCTTCTGACTAACATTGGCTTGAAGTCCACATTATCTGAAATGAGGATGGATACTCCAGCTTTTTTGCTGAGTCCATGTGCATCGTATGTTTTTCCCCATCCTTTCACCTTTGGTCAATGGGTATCTCTTTCTATGAAGTGAGTCTCTTGCAGGCAACATATTGTTGGATCTTTCTTTTTAATCCAATCTGCCAGTCTATGTCTTTTGATTGATGAATTCAGGCCAGTAACACTCAGGGTTATTATTGAGATATGATTTGTATTCCCGGTCATTTGGTTCATATTTAAAATTTTTGGCACATCTTGGTTCCTCCTTTATTTGCCAGTTCCTTTAGGATAATTCCTCCCTTTGCTGATTTGCTTCTTTGTTTTTTATCTCTTCCTCATGAAATATTTTGCTGAGAATGTTCTGTAATGCTGGCTTTCTTTTTGTAAATTCTTTTAGCTTTTGTTTATCATGGAATGATTTTATTTCATCATCAAATTTGAAGGTAAGTTTTGCTGGGTATAAGATTCTTGGTTGGCATCTGTTTTCTTTCAGAGCTTGAAAAATGTTGTTCCAGGCCCTTCTAGCTTTTAGGGTCTGGATTGAAAAATCTGCTGATATCCGTATTGGCTTCCCCCTGAATGTAATTTGGTTCTTTTCTCTCACAGCCTTTAAAATTCTGTCTTTATTTTGTATGTTAGGTATTTTCATTATAATGTGCCTTGGTGTGGGTCTTTTGTAATTTTGTATGTTTGGAGTCCTATAAGCCTCTTGGACTTGATTTTCCATTTCATTCTTCAGATTTGGGAAATTTTCTGATATTATTTCTTCAAATAGATTATTCATTCCTTTGGTTTGTTTCTCTAAGCCTTCCTCAATCCCAATAATTCTCAAATTTGGCCTTTTCATGATATCCCCTAGTTCTTGGAGATTCTGTTCATGATTTCTCACCATCTTCTCTGTTTGTTCAACTTTGTTTTCGAGGTTAAATATTTTGTCTTCAATATCTGAAGTTCTGTCTTCCAGCTGTTCTATCCTATTGGTTATTCTTTCTATGGAGTTCTTAATTTGGTTTATTGTTTCCTTCATTTCAAGGATTTCTGTTTGGTTTTTTTTCAATATCTCTAACTCTTTATTGAAATGATCTTTTGCTTCCTGAATTTGCTCTGTTAACTGTCGTTTGGTGCGATCGTTCAATGCCTGCATTTGCTCTTTCATCTCGTTTGCTTCCCTAATCATTTTAATTATGTACATTCTGAACTCCCTGTCATTTCTTCTGCCATGCTGTTGTTGGATTTTATTGATGTAACATCTAGATTTGTTTGGGGCATTTTCTTCCCTTGTTTTCTCATATTATTCAGGAATCAGTGGGTCATTAAGATATTGCAGATTTGATTGCTAGTATATCCCCTCTTATCCTTCAGTAGCCTGAAGTCTTGGAGGAGGTTGATAATGCAGAGCTCCACAAAGAAGCTGCCTCTCTAGGGGTGGTGACCCTCAGGTGGTGTATATTCCCTGCTAGTGGGCAGAGGTGCCTCCACTTGTTGACCAATGGTCATCCAATGGGGAACTAGACTGCGGGCTGAGGCAAGGCCTGTTTGTGCCTGTGTCTCTGGTTTTACCATCCCTGTGGGAAAACCTCCCCCGGCCGGGAAGACTCACTCTGTGGGGACGTCTCGCTGGTCAGGTGCCCTCCTAGAGGTTCCCCTCAATCTACAACTACCACCTGGGCTGGGTTGTCTTCCTCTGCAACGATCCCAGGGGCCCGGACCTACGTCCTGGGCCTGGGAGCCTCACTCTTCGCAGGCGAGTCTCCTTAGGCTGCCTCTCCCAGAGAATCTGCCCGCAGCCCTGGAAACTTCGCTCTGCCCCTAGGCGTGTCTCTGTGCAGCTCCTCCAGCAAGAAGCCACCTAGCTCCTGGGACCCTGCTCTGCACCAATAGCCTGGCTATGCATCCCCTCCCCTGAGCCACCACCTGGAGCCCCGCACAATAGCTCCGAGACCCAGAGACCTGCCACACACCTCCTCCTCCAGACAGCCGCCCGGTCTCCGACGCAGTCACCATGAGTCCAAACAACCCACTTCGGGTCTCCTCCTCCCGCCAACCACCCGCAGCCCCAGGCAGTCACTCCAAGTCCAAGTGACCCGCCCCGTTCCTCCTCCTCCTCCTCGGGGTAGCCCCCGGGTGTTCAGGAGCAGTGGCTCCGAGACCAAGCGACCCACCACGCTCCTCCTCCAGGCAGGCCACCGGTGTTCAGGAGCGGTCGCCTCTAGTCCAATCAACTCACCACTCGCCTCCTCCTCTGGCAACCACCTGCGGCCCTGATGCAGTCACTTCCAGACCAAGCGTCCCACCGCTCTCCTCCTCCAGGCAGGCCACCAGTGTTCTGGAGCAGTTGTTCTGAGTTCAAACAGCTCGCCACGCAGCTCCTCCTCTGGCAACTGCCTGTGGCTCTGATGCAGTCACTCCTAGGTCAAGCAACCTGCCGCGCACCTTCTCTTCCTCCGGGCAACCTCCCGGTGTTCAGGAGCGCTCGCTCTGAGTTTAAACAGTTCACCACGCAGCTCCTCCTCTGGCAACCGCCTGCGGCTCTGATGCAGTCACTCCTAGACCAAGCGTCCCACCGGGCTTCTCCTCCTCCTCCGGGCAACCCCCCGGTGTTCAGAAGCGGTCGCTCTGGGTCCAAACAGCTCGCCCCGCAGCCCCTCCTCAGGCAGCCGCCCAGAGCCCCAGTGGTTGCTCGAGTCCAAACGCTGTGCTGAGCCGCCTCCTCTACAATGATCCCAGTTGTCCGTGTTTAGCGCTCCTGTGGGGGGAGGGGTGTCTCGCCGAGCAACTCTACTTCATAAAGTTCCCTGCATTCCGGGGCTACCGCCCCATCCTGGATGCCTCCCCAACAGGAGAGACTCACCCAGGGGCTTTGAGTTGGTCCCAAGTCTCTCACTATCTCCTCTTTTGAATCCTGCATCCTGGAGCAACGTGAAATGCAGCCGCCCTCTAGGCCGCCAACTTGGCCCTGCAACATTCTTAATTAAGAGTTCACAGAATCAGAGAAACAAGTGTATGGAAAACAAGATTTTTGTTCAGATGTAGTTTTTTATTAGATGAAAATAAAGGTAAACATCTATATTCAAAATACTTAGTAGTCAGAGTCTATGTAACCAAAACTGCTACTTACACTTTTTCAACATTTGTTTTCATTTTAGGGGAACTTGGGAAAATGATACCTCTTAGTATGATTTTTTGTTTAAATATTTTTCTTTGTTGTTGGTAAACCTTATTTGTATGTGGTGCTGAGAATTGCACACAGTGCCTCACATATGCTAGGCAAGTGCTCTACCACTGAGTCACAACCCCAGTCCCTTAGTATAATTTTTTTTTCCTCCAAAAGTAACATTAATATTTCTTGGAAGACACTACAAATAACAACACATTTATACAAAGAGAACTAATGGTAAAAAATAATGAAGACTACAAAACCCTGATTTC
Source organism: Sciurus carolinensis (assembly GCF_902686445.1). Taxonomy (NCBI): domain Eukaryota; kingdom Metazoa; phylum Chordata; class Mammalia; order Rodentia; family Sciuridae; genus Sciurus; species Sciurus carolinensis. The sequence goes on along the minus strand of NC_062227.1, from coordinate 20,063,821 downwards.
TCAAACTGACTCCATAATCTTACTTTTGCTAAGACCACAGAGCAGACTAAAATACATGAAACTATGAGCTCTTTGGGGGCAGAAACTAGGCAAGGCTTTGGAACTTATCTGGCATAGTAACAAAAATACCAGGTCAAAATATTTCTAACTCTCCAACTAAGTTTGCTGTACAAAATAAATGCAGGATGACTAACACAGCAAAGGTGTGCTCTACTAGGAATAAACTAATAAACCCTTAAGAAATAGTGAAAAAAAATAGATCTTGGATATGTCTTATTAAGAGAAATTCAAATAGGCAAAAAATTATGTCCCCTAGGAAAACTGCTTGAGGAAGTTTCACTGCACTAAGAAATAATTACTCCCTTCTACAATGAAAATTATACAATACTGATGAAAGACATTTACTAGGACACTCACACAAAATGGAGAGACCTCCCATGTTAATGATTGAAAAAAATCAATACTGTTAAGATATCTGTATTACCCAAAGTGATCCACAGACCTGATGTAATATCTATAAAAATACCAGACATTCTACATAGAACTAGGGGGAAATCAAAAATTCATAAGGAACCACAAAACACACAAGAATAAAGCAGGAGTTTTACACTGATTTCAAAAGATAAAATAAAGTTGCAGTAATCAAAACAGCATGGCATTGCTATTAAAACAGACACAAAATCCAATGGAACAAAACAGAGCCCAGAAATAAACCCACACATCCACAGCTAACAAATCTTTGACAAAGGTGCTAAGAATACACACTTCAATACATGGTGCTGGAAAACTGGATATTCACATGCAGAAAAATGAAACTAGACCTCTATGTCCCAGTTTCAAAGAAAGCAATTCAGCTAGTCACACTGGTGCATGCCTATAATCCCAGCAACCAGGATTCCAAGTTCAAGGCAACTTAGCACCTGTCTCAAACATAAAACAGAAAAAAAATGGGCTCGGGATGTGGCTCAGTGCCCCCTGGGTTCAAAACTCAAAATGGAGTAAAGACTTAAATATCAGAATTAAAACTGGGACTGGGGGGTAGCTCAGTGCTCAAATGCTTGCCTAGCATGTGTGATGCTCTGGTTTGACCCCTAGTACCAAAAAAAAAAAAAAAGGAAAACTACAAAACTAGAAAAAAACTTCAGGATATTGCAGGATATTGGAATGGGAAATAATTTTTAAGATAAGACCCCCAAAAGCAAAAATGGCAACTGGAACTACATCATATTAAAAAGTCTCTGCATAGCAAGGAAAACAATCGAGCGAGTGAGAAGAGATAACCTACAGAATGGGAGAAAATATTTGCAAACTATACACCTTATAAGAGGTCAATATCGAGAAATATACAAGGGGAAAAAAATCCCAAATAAAACAATTTAAAATAGGCAATAGACCTAAATATTTCCCAAAGTAAGATGTACAAATGGCAAATAGGTATATAAAAGTAAGTCAACATCACTAATGGCCAGGGAAATGGAAAATAAAAACACAGTAAGATATACCCTCACTTCCACTAGAATAACTCTTTCAAAAAGAGAAGAGAAAAAGTGGAGAGAGAGAGATAATAGCCAGCCTTGTGGCATATGCCTGTAATCCTGGCAACTCAGGAGGCTGAGGCAGCAGCATCTCAAGTTTGAGGCTAGCCTCAACAATTCAGTGAGACTGTTTCCAAAAAGAAAAAAAGAGCAGGGGATATGGCTCACTATTTAAGTATCCCTGGGTTCAATCACAAGAATCACAAAAAAAAAAAAAAAAGAGAGCAAGTGGTGTTGAGGAAGAGTGGAGAGAACCCTTATGCACTGTTGCTAGGAATGCAAATAAGTACAGCTATATTGAAAGCAACATGGAGGTTTCTCAAAACATTAAAAATAAAACTACAATATGATCTGGCAATTGCACTCCGGGTACATACCCAAAGTACATACTGAAATCAGTATATTGAAGACATATCTGCACTCCCATGCTTAATATTAGTCACAATGTTCAACATACTGAACAGAAATGTCCACCAACAGATAAAATAGCTAAAGAAAATGTGGGATATACATACACAACAGAATACTACTTCAGCCATAAAAAGGACAGCTTGCTATATGTAGCTACATGGATGAACCTAGATGACATTATGTTAAGTGAAATAAACCAATAGCAGAAGGAAAATTACCACATGAACTAACTTGTGTGTGGAATCTTAAAAGAAATGATCTCATAGAAGTTGAGAGTAGACATCTGGGTGCAGTAATGCAAATCTGTAGTCCCAACACTAGGGAATCTGAGGAGGGAGGACCCTGCTAGTCCCAGAGTTCCAGACCAGCCTGGGCAACAAAGCAAGACAATGAGAGGGAGGAAGGAAATTAAAAGAACAACAAAAAAGGAATGGAGAGTAGAACAGTGGTTACCAGAGGCTGGGATGAGTACGGGGTGAGAAGCATGAGTGAAGGTTAATCAATGGGCATTAAGCTATAGTTAAGAGAAAATAAGTTTTGGTGTTCTATTAAACAGTAGCAATGGAGACTACAGATAACAATGTACTGCACATTTCAAAAAAGCAAGAAGATAGGATTTTTTGAATGTTTCCACCACAAAGAAATGATGAATGTTTAAGTAGATATGTTTACCTGATGTGAATATTATAGTATACACAAACACCACCGTAATCCATAAATATGTACAATTTTATGTGCCAATTAGGTAAAAAAAATTAAAAGAATATTTATTTACCTAAGACTTACATGAATTATAACCTTGCCCAAACTTGCTTCACATTTTAGTTCAACAGGCTACACAAATGAGGAGAAATGGGGCCAATTCATGTCATGTCAAGAAGGCTAGAAAAGTTCTATTACTAATTAAGGTCTCAAACAGTGTCCATTATGCTGGAGGAAGAACCAAAACAGTAAGCCATTTTCAAACTTTTCATTTTCCACCGTCAGCACACACACACACACAAACGTTTAAAACAGTCTGACCCAAAATTACAGGAAATCTTTTCTTCCTCTTTCCATCCCTACTGGAGACAAGGTCTTTCACTTCTTGTCATTCTATTTTTGCATATTGAGGGTTTTCACTTTTTTTTTTTTTGGTACCAGGCATTGAACCCGACCCAAGGGCACTTAACCACTGAGCTACACCCCCGCTCCATTTGTATTTTATAGAGACAGGGTCTTGCTGAGTTGCTGAGGTTGGCTTTCAACTCAAGATCCTCCTACCTCAGCCTCCCAAGTCTCTGGGATTACAGGTCTATGCCACCATTCCCAATTCGTTTTCACATCTTGATTGTGGGAATGTGCCTTTATGTATAATAACTTTTGATATAACAACCTGTTTCTAAGTCAGAAAATCTATAATACTTGGATATTACCATAGTTCAAAATATTACTATGTTTACAACCAAAAAAATTAGATTGTCTGGTTAAAAGACCACTTACTATATTAACTGACATAGATTTTTTTAAAAACATTCACCTGCCTCTGTAACTATAAAGAGTCATTGTGTTAAATATCAAAGTATTTCACCAGTCTTTAAAATATTCTATTTAAATTTAAAAATTAATTTATGTATTAACATATGTACATATACATATTTATATACTGGGGAGGATTTGACCCAGGGGTACACTACCACTGAACTACATCCTCAGTCCTCTTCCTCCTTTTTTTTTTTTTTTCTGAGACAGGATCTTGCTAAGTAGCTCAGGCTAGCCTCAAAATTATGATCCTCCTGCCTCAGCCTCCCAAGTCACTGAGAATACGGGCAGGAATCACACAACCAAAAATTTTATTATGATCAACAAGTAAGTCACTGATATTTTACTCCAAACATACTACATGAAGGGATTAGATTCTAAGGACAACCATTTTGCAAGGCCCCAATAAAATGCCACTTTACCTCATCAAATGCATAACCCTTTCAACCAGTATAGCAATTCTTCTTGGTCCCAGAGGTGCTCCATGACCCCACCTTTGAGGGAGAGGTGCTGGGGACCTTGCACATGCCAGGCACTCATTTTACCACTGAGCTACACACCCAGCCCCACCTTTGACTCTTAAAAATTACTTAGAACCCCGATGAGCTTTTGTCCTTGTAGGTTAGATCTACTGTGCCTTAGATTAGAAATTAAGAAATCATAAAATTATTAATTTATAAACCCATTACATTTAACACATATTTAGAAAAATGATAATTCCCCCCAAATATTACTGACATACATGGCATTACTTGTATTTTACAGATCTCTTTATTGCATGGATTCTCTTTGTCTACATTCAATCTGTTGCAATATGCTGTTTGAGTTGAAGAACATAAAGAAACAATAGCCTTATGATGATATGTACATAGAGAGGGGAAAGGTATTCTAATTGCCTTTTCATATAATTATGTTTGTCTTCTCTGAAATGCCATCAAACTTGACAGAAAACTACCAAAATTGGTAGTTTCTTAAAGATTAGCTGCAATGTGGAATCTAAAATCATATTTACTTTGGCAGATTAAAATCCATGCACTGGTCATTTAAGAAACATTCATTCACTGAATTCTGCTTATCTTCCAAATGCTGAAACATTTTACTACACAATATACCTTATCAAAAACCAAAACTGAAAGAAAACAACCCTTAATATCACCACTGCTTTCATCAGAAAAACTGCAAGCTCACGGTAGCAAATTTTATTATTTCTAACAAAAGTTGATTGTTTTCTTTAAAGTGATGGACTTATTTTGTTCTTTTTTGGGAAAAGGTTAAAATGTTCTCATATGAATAACCAGTTTGTTGTGCTTTCAAGAAAAATTGGTGTTCTATGTAAAAAGTGACTGGTCCAGTCAAACAAGAATCAAACAAGAATGTTAAAATTGTTTCTAAGTTCAATTAAAAAGGTATAAGCACTTCCCCTCTTAAACTAAGAATGTAAAACAGTTTTCTTCAATTACAAAAAAAAAATACCCCTCCTTAACTCACAAAGCAGTTATGAAGCAAATACATGTAAACACCCATTCCGGCTCTTTTCTTGGGGGGGGGGTGAGGGAGTAAGGGGGGGTCACTGGGGATTTAACCCAGGGGCACTTTAGCACTGCACTACAGCCCCAGCTCTTTTGTAGAAAGATCTGTGACATCAATTTCTCTGATTTAGAAGCCTGTTCTTGTAACTTCTTTAATGTACACAGTTACATTACTTTCCAAAAATGACTTTATGTGTCATATACCCTAGGCTTCAAAATTATTGTGATAAAATAATTTGTGTAGTCGTTCTGAGTTTAAACCATCTGTATGGCATTTACTGAAGCAATTGCTAAAGATATTCTATGCATACAGATGAGATTTTTCTCAACAAAAATGTTTCCACATCTGTTGTTTTTGTTGATACGACAATTTTTGATGTACACATTTTTTAATGACTCTATTGAAGATTGCACCATCTTTTCAATTGCTAGTCTGTACTTATATATGCATGTTTGTAAATATACATATATGTATGCAAATATATAAAATACATGTATACACATAAATACAGTGAGAAATTTCTGATACTCCAAGTCAAATGACACTGTGACTTTAGTGTTTAAATGCTATCACAGGTATTTTTTTAAATCATAGGTTTTAGTACATGAGTATTCCAGTCTATCAGAATGTGAAGGAAATTTATATGTAATTAGCTTTATATCTACAAAGAATCCTGAGATATAAACAGTATAGTCATTCCATACTCTACAAGATAAATATATCCCAATATATAATTGCACTATATGAACACATACTGTTTTTTCTTTTCTTTTTTTCTTTTTTTGGTGGGGTGGTGGGTACCAGGGATTGAACCCAAGTTTGTTTAACCACTGAGTCACATTCTCAGCCCTTTTCATTTTTTTTTAATTTTGAGACAAGGTCTCAATAAGTTGCTTAGGGTCTCACTAAATTTGCTGAGGCTGGCCTTGAACTTTGCAATCCCCTCCTGCCTCAAGCTCCCAAGTTGTTGGGTTTACAGGCATGAACCGCAACGCCAAGCAAACATGGACTGTTTTTGCCTGCCTAGTATTTCCCTTTTTCAGGTACTAGCACCACCACCACTTCTTCCTGCTATGTCCCCCAAACTGATATGATTCTCAGTCACATTACTGTCGGGGTTGCGTACGGGCCCCTGGCCCTAGGTGGGGCCTGGCCAAGATGGCGCCTGGCAAGCTGCCAGTGTGGTTGGAAACTGCTATTCTGTGCGCAAACAACTAACGTCACTTTGAGGAAGTCTCAGTAATTGGTCAGGGCCTCTGCATGATTCTTGCGTGCTCCAAGTTATACCCATATACGTCTATGTTCTCCCCACATATCATGAATATTCTGATTAGTTGATATAACCTATATAAGTGACAGTAACTTCCCTAAGAGGAAGAAGAAGAATCTGCTGTTAATAAAGAAGCTTGCCACCCATCACGTCTCCGGGTCGTTCTTGCTGGCGAGAGTGACAAGTGGTGCCGAAACCCGGGAATCTTACGTGCCGCGGAGAGGTGAGTGAGGTGAGTAACAATCTGTGAAAGTGTGCACCTAGATCTGTCAGTGGACAGGGAAGTTTCCTAGAGACGAGAATATTGTGATTGTGATAAAGTTCCTAGGAACGAGAAGTTGAAGTTTCCTCAAAAAATGGGGAACGAGGTTGCTAGATGTAGAATGGAAGGTCCCTTGAAAGAAATTCTTAAAGCCAACGGCACTCCCTTAAAGACAAGAACTGCTCGGGCATTTTTAAAGCAGGTAGAGGAGATTTCACCTTGGTTTTTGGAGGAAGGATTGCTAAATATCCCACAGTGGGAACACCTGGGGGAAGATTTAAAGCGTTGTCCGGTCACACTCCCGGGGACGTTAGCGGTTTGGTCCTTGGTCAGAACTTGTTTATGTTCCCCTCGGGAGGCTTTACAAAAGGCAGTTACACAGGGAGAGGAAGTATTGGAAAAGGTAAAAGAAGAGTCACAAAAGGGCTCTGTTAGCGCTCAGTCAGATTCTGATGACAGCGAAGAGGGACTCTCAGAGATGGAGTTAAATAAAATTAGTGAAGAAACAAAGTGTTCTCAAGCTGGTTCAATTAGTCAACAGGCATTAAGGGAATTGGAGGGCATAGGGCAACAGCTAGAAGACAAAGAAAAGGCGTTACAAAAGGCTTTACAAGAGTTGAGCTTACAAAAATATGCAGTGGTGCAGTGGAAAAAGAAGGAGGAAGTGCAAACAAAACCACAAGCAGAGCACAAAGAGGAAGTGAAGCCTGTGGCGCACTTTAAAATAAATGAGGAAGTAACTCAGAAAGTGACTTGTGCTCCTTCAGCGCCACCTTATGAATGGCCTCCGCCCTTTAACTCAAGTCATAGTAAGGAATGTTCTTGTTCAGAGTGTAAGACAAAAAAATGGAAAGAAATCTATGGGATTGAAGAGGGTTTTACCCTGTTATGGAAGATCAAAATCAACAAAGGTTTTACCAGCCTTTAGACTTTAAATTGGTAAAACAGCTTAAAGAAGCAGTTAGTACTTATGGACCACAAGCAGCATTTACAGTATCCATTGTAGAGTCTATGTCTACCCTCTTTCTTACTCCTGATGATTGGAGCAATTTGGCAAGAGCAGTTTTGAGTGGAGGACAATATATAGAATGGAAAGTTCAAAACCAGGACTTTTGCCAGGAGACAGCACGCAGATATGCCGCTGCCGGTAATCCACAATGGAATCTAGAGATGCTGACTGGTACTGGGCCGTACAGTGGTAATCAACAACAAGCTCATTTCCCTGGTGCAATTTACCAACAAATAGCCACAGCCACTACTAGAGCCTGGAAAACTTTGCGACTAACTTATTTTCTAGGATTCTTTGTTTGCTTTGTTTTTCTTTAATGCTGTATTTTTGAGCTCATAATTTTGATCCTACATACCTAGGTTAATGATTTTTTTCTTTTTGATCAGTTCTATTTTTTATTCAACTGAAGTTTTTGAACATCTGTTTCATTGCAATGAACATTTACCTATAAAGTTACAAGGCCTTTGATTTTGTGTTATGTGTTATGTTGTGCTGTCTAATGTCATGTTTTGTCAAAACTGAGCGCTCTTAAAATTAAAATTTAAAAATGGATCCAAATACTTTTATTCACGTGATTTAAAAAGGTTCAATTTAAATTGGGTAAACTAATAAAAGTAAAATATCTTTGAAAATAACTTGCAAGTCTCCAGGTGGTCAAACTAATGAAATGTTAATGTTAAACAATGTCTAATATCAATTGCTTCTAGGACTTTTCTTCAGCAGGAAAGAGGCAACGGATCCTGTTCAGGACACTTGTCTGATATCTTGGTTTTTATAAAATAAATAAATTGGAGTTAACATGTATGGGATTACTCAAATGTGTTTGTAGAGACGTCTGCTTAATTTACAAAGTTAAAATGCTAATTGTTAAATAACATCAAGTACTTTTAACTTCTTAAATTACATGGGGTATCATACTTAAACATTATTGGTGTTTTCATAGGTTGGTAAATAAAAAGGGTTTAAACTTGCTTTGTGTCATCACTAAATTAAAAACAAGGTTATTAGAAGTTATGTCCTAACAAGTGGAATTCTATATATAAAGGGTCCCAAAAGTTTCACCTGTGTTTCAATTAAGAGTACTATAAACAACAAAATATTTAATCTTATTAAAATAGAGTGATTTATCTAAATTCAAAAATTTCATAAGAGTTGTTTCAGAATGTGAACAAAAAGGGGTCAACAGATAGAAAAGACAAAATAAAAGGTTCTGGGTTTAAAATGTATTTAATAAAAAGGAAAAGGAAATGTTTCTGGGTAAGAAAGTCTGTGTGTAAGTAAAGGGCAAGTTTCAACAAGTCTGTATATAACTAAGTTGGTTGTATGTATGTAAAACAGCTAAAGCTATTTAAGGTTTTTCCTAAGGTAAAATACTAATGTTCTAATATAAGCCAAAGTTTAATCTATATGGTAAAATGACATGGTAACATGGCAAGGATTTCTTAGAAACACTAATTTACTCTTAACTTTGTGTCTCTTAAGTTTTATTCTTTAGAACAATTAGTCTTAAAAATTGGGGTGTATACAATTATGGTTAAACAACTGTTAAAGTATTGTACTGTGTTACAGAGTCTAAATTTTTCTTTAAAAACTAATTTTGGTAAGAAAAAAAGTGTCAAGGTAATTGTGAAATGGTTTCTAGTTGTATATTAAATGTGTTCATAATTTTCAGGTATACAAGTTTTAAAGCAGGAAATTTATCAAGCTGCTATTCTCCAGATAAACTTGTCTGTAATGGTAATTTTAAGCTTATAAAGAGTAAATTTCATTGGGGATTAATTTCTATCATTTAGTGTTCTATTAGAGGACCTGTTATCAATAGGATATATGTAAAATTGGTTATATTTTACATTGAGATAAAAAATTTCAAATGTAAATGTATTTCTAAACATTAGAGCCTGACTTGTTTAAAGGTTAATTTTGTGAAACATGAAAATATTTTGCCACCCTGACACACAAAAGGAAAGTTAAAAGCTCTCTCAGCCTTTCTTTGATTCATGTTTTAGATACAATGTTAAATTGTGTTAATTATAAAGTTTGTATAGACTCAGGAAACAGTATATGTAAACTACTTAATGATATTTAAGGAAGAAGCAAAGATCAACATCAAAATTAGAACACTTAAGATCTATAAAGAGTCACGCCTTACCTGAGATAAGGCTCTGCCTCTCACCTTACTGCATGTTAGAGTGACTCCAAAATAAGTCAGACTTCAGCTTATTTAAAGTTATAATCAAAAGATTGGTTTTTGTTGTAAAATTACTATGATCTCAAATAGGAAATATAATGTGGTTCTCAGTCAAAATTCAAGATAGCTATTATACAAGCAGAATATATTTTTACTCTTACTAATTTCATTTTGTAAAACTGTTACCTGTTAATGTTTTACAAAAGTAGCTGCTTCAAAAACACGCAACCTAGGTAACTTATGATAATAAGCCATCACCTATAGAACACATAGTGGTAACTTCCAGACTCCAGTTAGATAAAAGGGTAAATAACTGTAAAGTTATAAACATTAAGGTTAAAGCCCAGTACTCTCACCTTATGACTGGTGAAACTGGCTTGCTGGATGATTAAGAGCAAACTTAGAGATTGGAATTAAATACAGAAGGCAAGATAGGCCAGTATTTGGATCTTTTGCCCTCAGTCAGCCTGAACCCAAGGAATAAGAGGACTTCTCTAAGGAGTGCTGCAACTCTGGGTCACACAACCTCCTGATCAAGGAGATTGTTGAGACTAGAGGATGAAGAATCGCTCAGTGCATCTACTGCAGAGGAGGGTCATGAAAAAAGGGAGACATCCCTTAATGCTTCCTAAGGAAGTCACCTCATCAAGGAGACCCTGCCTAACCAATGGTACTGGAGGAGCTAAGAAACTGCTCTTCAGTTCTCTACAAGTGGCCCCTGTGGGAACTCAGCTGACTCTTTAACAAGACAGGAACCAGGTCAATTTGACCAGCTTGATCCTAGACACCCAGCAAAACAGTAAAAACCAAAATATAGCCATTCTTGGGCATTTAAGAAAAATAATAATTAGATGTAACTTAAGATGTACACTTATGTTAGTCCACTAGAATAAAGACTGGAAGCTACAAATGAAAGAAAGATTCTTCAGCAAATGTGCCTGATAACTATCAAGAGAAACTGCCAGAGTCAGAAGTTTTTAGTCAGTTTAAGGCCTGCAGAGGTTATACCAATAAAGGGATATTTTACACAATCAGATGACTTAAGTAGCTTAACTATATTTTTTGGGATATCTATGACATTAAGAGTTAAATGTTGTGTTTACATTCCTGATAACCTGGACAATGTTAAAGTTCCCAAATAAAGGCCTTGTCCTTTCCAGCCTCTGCTAGGTCTAGTTATGGGAACAGTTTCTCAGTTCTTCCACCTCCTGGTGAAAGATTGACTTCTGTCATTTTCATGATACTCAGTGGCATGTTCCAGATGCTGCAACATTTACTTTGTACTAATTTCATTTCAGTACTCATGTCTTTTTGTTCTTCTATCATAGAAGCACCCACCCCCAGATGACTTTACAACCTACTCCTCCCCAACCAGACTTCTACCTCGGACCCCTCGATTGACCCGATTTTTAAAAAAAAAAAAAGGAACTCCAAACTGCTTGCCCCTCACTGCCCCCTTTCAGCTTCGAAGCAGCCAGAACGACCGACGCCCCCTTTTCCTTAAAGCAGTTGGGAGTTCCTATAGCTAAAGCAGGGAATGAAGCCAGAATTAAGGACAGGTAGTTAGTGTAGAAATAGGGAATCGGGTCAATTCAAGGAAATGAAGCCATGAAGCCATCTGCCTTGTAGGGTGCGCTCACTTCTCGGGACTTTTGAAATATCAGCCATGGCCCCTTTCTCCCTGCCGGGAGAAGTCTGTATTATTCCCTTTAAACAATCCAAACTATGGTCCTTACTCAACAGTACCAAATGATTAAGCAAACTGATAACCGAGGCAGGATAGACAAATGGGTATAAGATTCTATCCATGATAAACAAAAAGGGGGAATAGAGGAGACCTTCAGGTCCCCTAAAGATAAACTTTCTCTTTGTCTCTTTGTTTGGGGTTTTTTAACTCTGGGTAATAAGGGTAACCCGGTGCTTTACTGGAGCTGCGGCTCAGTTTGTGTGTTTCCACGGAATAAACTAACTTACAACCTCTTTTTAGTCTCTTAGGAGGAACAGTTCAACTATGTAACAAAACAACTGCTTCTCTCAATTGTACTTCAGATTTGTGCTATCTCTCAATGTTAAAATGCTTCTAGGTTCCTGCTGGCAGACTTAATGTGTGTTCCTACCTTCCTACCAGTCCCAGTCTATGTTACAGATGATGAATTGCCAGTATTGCTGTCTAGAAACAAGAGAGATTTTGGAATCACCGCAGCAATTGTTGCCGCCGTAGTTGCATCAGCAGCCGCAGCCACTGCAGCAGCTGTTGCTTTATCGACATCTGTTCAAACGGCTCAAGCGGTTAACAACGTCGTTGAACAAACGGCAGCAGCCTTATCTACTCAACAGACAGTAGATCAACACATGAAAGCGGGAATTCTCTTGGTGAACCAGAGGGTGGACTTACTCCAGGAACAAATGGACATTTTGCAGGAACTGTTAAGCGTAGGATGCATTTATCACCTAAGAGGACTTTGTGTTACACCCATAGCTTATCATAACTTCAGCTATGCAGCAAATTTGTCTAGAATCTTGTCTGTTCAGCTACGTTCCAACTGGTCTTATGAATTTGATAATCTTACAGCTATTCTTAGATCTCAAATTGTTAGCCTTAACGCTACTAGAGTTGATGTAGCTCCTATGTCTGAAGTACTAAATTGGTTATCCTCTTCTTTCAATTTTGTTAAGCAGTGGGCTGGTACGGGAGCATTATGCATGCTTATAATCATTACTGTTATCTTCCTCTCACGCGCTATCATGCGTGTGCGCCAGAGTCAAGCGAGAGATCGTATCATCTTCCATCAGGCCATGGCTGCCCTAGAGGCTGGCAGCTCCCCACAAGTGTGGCTCGCGAGGCTGGACCATTGACCAGACGGTTAAGGAAGGAGGTGACGCCGTACCGACCTAAGACAGGAGCTGTAGCATGCTCTACAGTTATCCGATGACGGGTAAGGACGGTAGTTGACCACTCCGCCTAAGACAGGCTTGGTCCCGAGCTTTTCTTTTAAAAGAAAAAAGGGGGAACTGTCGGGGTTGCGTACGGGCCCCTGGCCCTAGGTGGGGCCTGGCCAAGATGGCGCCTGGCAAGCTGCCAGTGTGGTTGGAAACTGCTATTCTGTGCGCAAACTAACGTCACTTTGAGGAAGTCTCAGTAATTGGTCAGGGCCTCTGCATGATTCTTGCGTGCTCCAAGTTATACCCATATACGTCTATGTTCTCCCCACATATCATGAATATTCTGATTAGTTGATATAACCTATATAAGTGACAGTAACTTCCCTAAGAGGACGAAGAAGAATCTGCTGTTAATAAAGAAGCTTGCCACCCATCACGTCTCCGGGTCGTTCTTGCTGGCGAGAGCGACACATTACTTTGCACACCTCACAACCTCTTTGTTAAGAAAACTGTCACAAAATACCATTTTGACAAATCTAATCACTAGACCTATCTACCAGAGTAAATGAACCAAAGATGATGACCAACAGCTAAGCCAAGATGAGAAGTCACTGCAAAGGATTTCACATAGAAATTTCAGGCCTTTCTTGGAGTATTTTACTGTGATTACACAAACCTAGATACTTCAGTGGCTATACCCTGTGTGTTAGAGTTCTCAAGACAAACAGATCCAACAAAAGGAGAAAGGGAGGGAGGAAGGAAAGGATGGGAGAACAGAAGGACAGAGAAAGTAATGTATACTGATTAATTTACATTTATTTTAAGGAACTGGCTCACATGATTGACAAATCCAAAATCTGCAGGGCAGTCAGCAGGATGAGATTCAGGGAAGATATGCCATTTGAGTCCAAAGATTGTCAGCCAGCAGAATTCCTCCTTACCCAGAGGACGTCAAGTTTTGTTCATCAAGGCTTTCAACTAACTGGATGAGATCCACCCACATTAGGTAGATTAATGTGATTTACTCAAAACCCACTGATTTATATGTTAATCGCATCCCAGAAACATCCAAAATAACGTACCAAACATTCTTAGCCCAGGTGACCTAAAAATTAACCATTACCAAGTTTATCTCTTGTCAACTGTAGATATCATATTAAGGCTGTTTTTTAAAATGGGTGTTGCTTTCACTATAGAATAGATGATCTGCTACATTATTTGCTGTCAAAAGGTTAATGGCGCAGGTAGAATCTTTGGCATTAAGGACTTTATAATCTGAGGAAAGACATACACACCTCCATTCAAAGAGAATATTATTTTGTTGATCTTATTTTAGAGCACACAGGCATCCTGGATCTTCAAACCTCCTACGGTGAACCAGAATAAGCTTGGGAAATCTATTCTTTGCCAGCTCACTCACTGGCCTTCATAGTAACTGGTGTCAATGACTGGACTGCTACAGAATAGGCATCATGTAAGAAGACACAGCCTTGAAAAGTCAGAGTATTTGGCAAACAGCTACTGTGTCTGCCTAGCACTTCAGAGTATCTACCACTTTTTAAAGGAACTATTTCTCCTCAAATTTCAACAATGAAGTTTGGATGAGATCCAATCATGCCCCTAGCCATCAATGTAGGTAGATCTCAACTCAACCCAAGTCAGACTCCTTCAAGATTTTCTCAATCACAAACAAGGGAAGAAAAAGATTCTCTAACAGAAAAGTTAAGAGTGTGATCCTGGCAGTTGCCAGCATCTTGTCTACAGACACGTAGAAGACATATTTGGAAGAATGACAAAATCATGGAGAGAGAATCAGAGATGAGAGACTACAGAGACTGAAATGAATCCTGAGAGTGAATAGGACCTACTTCTAATTACTTCTAATGCCCAGATGAATAAACCCATCATCCTGTAGTTTGGTTTCAGAGGCCAATAAATTTCCTATTGTCTAAGCCAATCACAATTGGGTTTCTGGGACTTACACCTAAGATTTCTACCTAATAAACAGGGATTAGAACAGGAAAAAAGTCAAAAATGTAAAATAAAATAAAGTCAATGCATCTAGGAAACAGGAGGTAAAAAGGCAGAGTTTAAAAGAAGGTAAAGAAGAGACCAGCTGGTCTCAGTAAAGGAGGTGAGAGTCAAAGCAGGGATTCTGAACCTTGAAGAAGAGGTAAATAAAAGGACTTTTATGTAGACGATAACCCAATGAAATTCTATGCATGAATATTCAGAGGCATTCTCTTAGAACAATAGTCCAGAGCTTCCACAAAATTCTTATAAAATCACAACCCAATAAGGTAAAGGTGGGAACTGATGGTCCAATCTATGCTAAAATAAAGGAGCTTCCTTGTTCCAGAAGGAAGCTAATTAAAATAAAGTACTTACTTACTTTCTAATATCAGCAGTTTCTGAGAAAAGACCCCAGTCATTTTAACCCTGCGTTCTTTCCTTGGAGAACAAGAAGTATGCAAAAGGTAGTTAAGACCCTCAACCCAAAAGGTCTCAAACGATTTCGCCTTTAAGATTGATGCAAACACAATTTCTAACTCATCCAGCTTCTCTTCTAAATTTTCTTCTACTTGATTCTTTATGCCTAAATTTTCTGAAGTTTTATTATTTTTTATTCTAGAATTACTGTGCCTAGACTACTCTATGACAATCTGGGTATCTCAATGCCTTCAAATTATATTAAAATGATACAAATGTGCATTTTGAGAAAAGGCTTCACCATATTCACCAAATTCCAAGGGTCCTGTGACATTCTGAATACACAATCAAACAAAATCCAACAATTATTTTTCTTTCCCGTTTCAGTTAAGTAGGAAAATTTGACAAGATTACCCTAGGATGCACCAAGAGAAAACAATCTCCTACATTATTCAGAGAAGGAAAATCAATAGCAAATTAAGTTTAAAAACTTCAAAATTTGGCCTAAATGTGGCTTGCCTTGCTACACAAGGTGAGCTTAGATTATGCCTATATATATTTAGGTTAACTTAAAAACCAAAACCAGTCAAATTAAAAATAACAAAAAATAAGTGTTGTTAGTTTTTTTACTCCCAGGCAGGGATTGTACTCATTAACATATTGTTGAAATAGGATTAAATTTTAATATAACCGACTCTTTACTATTCAGAGATGATGATCAATTTTGTGGATTAGTACAAGTCTTTTTCTTTCCTTCTTTAGTATTTTCTAAGCACAAACCAAAGGATAATCAAAAGAATGGAATGGAACTAAATTGCCAATCTATCCATATTAATACTAAGGTAACACTAAAGAACAATAAAAAGACTGATGAGGAAAGGGTCAAGTACTAACAGCTACTTCATTATCCTACCTGCAGATTTCACATTAAAACATCTGTACACAGGCAGGCACATATTAAGTATTCACTCAAAATCCAACTTCATACACATCTATTCTCATACTATCTTTTTTTCCTCTTTAGTTAAAGTAAATGCCAACTATAACACCAGCTTTTCACTTATTTTCTAAAGATTAAGTCCCCAGATACCCACACAGTGGTTGTTGCAAAATAGTCGATTGGTTTTTATTTGTTAGTTACTGGGGATTGAATCCAGGGCGCTTTACCACTGAGATACATTTCCCCCTTTTTAATTTTATTTTGAGACAGGGTCTTGCTGAGTTGCTGAGGCTGACCTCTGCCTCAAACTCCTGAATGGCTTAGATTACACTCTTGAGCCATGTCCAGCAAATAATTTTTTTTTTTTTTTAAAGAACCAAGTACTGATAATACTAGCTAATGCATTCTGGGCATGGGGATTTAAAAATTCAGCATCTGGGAGTAATTTAGCTAGACAGCTTTCTAAAGCAAAGCCAGTGAATATTACCTCTATTGTTGCTTTAACTAATATTCTGCTAGTCACAAGATCACCTTCCTGAGTGATTTCACCAGCTCTGTGCAAATAATACATACACTACAGAAAGTTTTACAAAAGCTAATTAATCACTCCACTGTTTCCAAGACCATGAAAGGAAAGGAGCTCACAAAAAGATCTATCAGCACTGAGTGACAGTTTGGATAGAGAGGACATCACTAAGCTATAAATACATGAAGCCCATTTATAGTTTTCTTTTTAACTTCCATTTATTTATTTTCATTAACTTTTATTGACAGTGAGTTTTTTAAAAAAATTCTTTTCATACATGTATACAGGGTAATAATATCTGTCTCAATCTACCATCTTTCCCATCCCCAGCAGTCCCTCCTGTCCCCTCTATACAATTTAAAGTTCCTTCATTCTTCTCTATCCCCCCCCAACTATGGATCAGCATCTGCTTATCAGAGAAAATCCATTTATACTTGGTTCTAAATTCAGCACAATCTAGGAGGAAAGAGATGTGGGAAAAGCTCTAACAAATTCTAAAACAAAAAGGGACTTAATACTTTATCATGCATTAACCAGAAAGTCCAGCTAATCTGAAAAAAATCATATCCCTCAAGCATTCTTTTGGCTGAAATTTGATTTGTATAATAGATATTTTTTCACTATTCCTTGTGATGAAACTACATACACAGGATGATCCTACTTTGTAAATATATGAATGTTTGTAAGAGTACTTAAAATTTTTATTTTTAAACACAACAAACATGTATATTAACAATACATACAATTTGAAAGACTAAAAGGACATATTTAAATGACTTCAATTAGAATCAAAGCTTAAATCTGTAACAAATCAGAGAATTCGTTTTGTGAGCCCATTATACTATAACAGTACTTTAAAATGTCACGTGGTGAGATGTCCATAAATAAAATTTCCAGTCGGGTATAGTGGTGTTCACCTATAATGTCAGTAACTTGGGAGGCTGAGGCAAGATTGCAAGCTCAGGGCCAGCCTCAGCAACCTAGACAAACCCTATCTCAAAATAAAAAATACAAATGCTGGTGCTGTGGCTCAATGTTTAAGCACCCTGGATTCAAGCATCAATACTCCCCAAATACTTTGACTAAACATTTCTTGATTTATGTTCATCATCATAAGCACTCATTACACTTAAAAAAATACGTTTTTAAGTTTTAGTGTTTGGCCTTCTTTGTGTGTGTGTGTGTGTGTGTGTGTGTGTACACCAGGGATTGAAATCAGAGTGTGGCTTAACCACTGAGCCACATTTCCAGACCTTTTTACATTTTATTTAGAGACAGAGCCTCGCTAAGTTGCTGAGGCTTGCAATCCTCCTGCCTCAGCCTTCCAGAGCCGCTGGGATAATAAAGGAAAACTACAGAGTGCAATTGAAGCTTATTATGGGAAGATTCTCATAGAAGCCAAGAACAAATAAACCTGTTAAGAGATCAAAAATATAATAATACTAAAAAACTGCTATTAAATACTTACTATACACTTCCAACTCCAGAAAGGAGGAGTAGGTATACTTTTGTCTATTCTTCTCACCAAGTTCAAGTAAAAACGCTGGACTTAATATATGAAACAAACATGAGAATCCTCTGAAAGGCAGAGGGAAGGCAGATTGACTAGTGATCTTAGGACTCAATGGATAACATGAATATGAGTTCTGTGAATTTACTTTTTTACTTCATATACCTCAGATTTGGAGAAGACGACGTCAGCAACACAAAAACACCAATAGGAATAGACCCAAAAAGCCCTCTAAAGTCACTGTTCTACTTAGCCAAAGAATCAGAAGGGGCAGCCTAATGAATGAAAGCTTTTACCTAGAACCACTCTACTCCAGGCCAATGCGACAGAATACAACAAAGGCCTGAGTCACATCCCACCAACAAAGGCTGAGTGGGAACCTAGATTACTACACTCATTATCCTATGACAAGATACCACCCACCACACCCCTACCAGGATAGTGTCAGAAAGAACCAGGAGAGTCACTGCCAGTGAGTGACACATCTCCCCCAACACTAACCCCAACCCTAACCCTAACCCACACAGCAGGTGGTGACCATGGTAGAAGCTTAGACTTCCCCAATTGGGCAGGGAAGCACAGCCCCTCTTCTCACTGGGGTAGTGTCAAAGAAGCACTAATGAGAAGTCAGAACTATTGTCACCACCCCATCCATGATGTCAGTGAAAGTCATGTCACCATTTAATGAGGCACTTCAGCTCCTGCCATCCAGGAACTAAGTTAGGACCAACTCACTCATCCAACAGTAAAGAGGAAACTTCCCTCTCTGCTGTCAAACAACCTAACAGTAACAAAGTTGCCACTCCCAGCCCCCATCCAGGTTCCTCATGGAACAGCTGCTACACTATAAGGTTTAGTTTTATAACATGGTAAAAATGCCTATTTCTATTTAGACTAAATTATATCATGAACAACAAAAAAAAATCTTGAATGAAAAAATCATCAATACATGCCAATTTCAAGATGACAGATATACTAAAATCAATACATAAATTTATTTGAAATGAACGAATAGAAAATCTCCATAAAAAATAAGAAGTCACAGAAAAAAAAATGATATAATAAAGAAGAAACAAATGAAAATTTTAAAACTGAAAAAGGTATATTTAAAAATTCAGGGCTTGGGATATAGCTCAGTTGGTAGAGTACCTGCCTCGCAAGCACAAGGCCCTGGGGTTCAATCCCCAGCACCGCAAAAAAAAAAAAAAAAAAAAAAAAAAAAAATTCAAAGGGACTGGGATGTGACTCAGTGGTAGAACACTTACCTAGCATGTGCAAGGCCCTGGGTTCCATCCCCAGCACCACCAAAAAAATTTAACACACAAAAACTCAATAGGTGGGACTGGCCACAATGACACATGCCTGTACTTCCATCGGCTCCAGAGGCTGAAGCAGGAGGATTGCAAGTTTGAGGTCAGCCTCAGCAACTTGGAGAGGTCCTAAACAACTTAGTGAGACCCTGTCTTAAAAAAGGGGAGAGGGGCTGGAGACGTAGCTCAGTAGTAAGTGCCTCTGGGTTCATTTCCAAGTATCCCCGACCCCCCAAAAGAAACCCACCTCAGTACGTACACTGAATATCAGAATAGAGTGAGGAAACAGAGGAATTATTAATAGAAATCACCCAATCTCATCAACAGAAAGAAAACAGAGTGAAGGTAAAAATAAGTTCCAGGTACCTATGGGACTATAATCAATGACCTAACATTCATACCATCAAAATCCCAGAAGGAAAAAAGAGAAAAAGGCTGAACAATTTTTGAAGAAATGTCAGAAACCTACCAGATTTGGTAAAACATAAATGGCTAGCCTATAGATTCAAGAGACTGGGCCAACCTCAAACAGGATAAATCAAGTGAAATCCACACCAAAACACATCATCAACCTTCTCAAACCCAAAGACAAGTATCATGAAAGCCGTTAAAAGAGAAGACTTAAAGGGAATAACAATTTAAACAACAGCTGATTTCTCCTCAGAAACTAGGGAAGCCAGAGGAACTAGAACAGTACTTTTAAAGTGCTGATAGAAAAAAAAAAAAAAAAAGGAAGTAAAATAGTAGACTTTTAAGTGTTACATACCAGTTACTGAAGTTTAACACACTAAAAATGCTACTTAAAAGACAAAGATTGGCAAAATATATTAAAAAGAAAAAGCCAACAGTGGGCTGGGCTTGTGGCTCAGTGGTAGAATGCTCGCCTAGCACGCGTGAGGCTCTGCATTCGATCTTTAGCACTACATAAAAATAAAATAAAGGTACTGTGTCCACCTACAACTAAAACAAAATATCTTTTTAAAAAGCCAACAGTATGCTGCTATAAAATTCACTTGAAATATGATAATATAGGTAGGATACAAGTAAAAATAATGAAAAAGATATCATGAAAACATTACTGAAATAAAAAGGTAGTCATTTTATTAAGAGGTCAATCCTCCAAGAAAATACAATCTTACATGTTTGTGCACCAAAAATGACAGTTGAAAATATGTAAAGCAACAGTGGATATAACTTGTGACAGAAGTACACTGAGAAACAATTATACTTAGAGACTTCAACACAATTCTCAACAAAGTGACAGAATAAGGAGATCTAAAAACCAGCAAGGGTATAAAAGAATTCAACAATACCATCAACCAAAAGGGTCTCATTCAATTGTAGTCACTATACCCAAGAAAAATGTAATTAAACATTTTTGTTGTTGTTGTTTAACAATACCAGGCATTTTGTCACTGAGCTACTTCATCAGTTCGTCTAATGTTGTTATTTAGAGACAAGGTCTCACTAAATTGCTGAAAATCTCACTAAGTTGCCCAGTTTGGTCTTGAATTTTTAATCCTCCTGCCTGAGCCTCCAGAGTCTCTGGGATTACAGACAAACACCTTTTCCCTCAGCATACACATTATTTTTACAAGTCTACAGAACATATACTAAGATAAAGCAAGTCCTAAACAATGCTCGAAAAATTTAAAAATTTTAAAATCATAGATTGTTCTCCAACCACAATGAAATCAAAGTAGAACTCAATAGCAAATAGATAAAAAGAAAATCTCCAGATTCATTTATAATATGATAATGTAAGCAGGATAAAGCAAAAATGCAGAGAAAAGATATCATGAAAACATTATTTAAATAAAAAGGTAGGACTATCTATAAAATAAGGCATTTCAAAAAATTCCACGCATCAAAAAAGGAAGTCTTGAGTGGAATTTTAAAATACACTGAATTTGAGTTTGGCATACTAACACAGGCCTATAATCCCAGGTGCTTGGGAGCCTAAGGCAGGAGGATTCCACATTTGAGGACGGCCTGAGTAACTTATCAAGACCCTGTCTTAATAAAAATTTAACTTTAAAAGGGCTGGGTATGTCGCCTAGTTGGCAGAAAGTCCCTGGGTTCAACCCCCAGTACCACAAAACTAAATAAACAAATACTCCAAAATCAATAAAAATGAAGTTACAGCATATTGAACTTTTCCTGAGGGGGAAATTTATAGCACATAAGTGCTCACATTAGAAAAAAGGGAGTTTCAAAAGAAGTGGTGGTTTCCAATAATCTAAGCTACCCCAAGAACCTGGAGGGGAGGGTGGGAGGCAGGTAAAAAGACTAATACTCCAATCAAACAGAAGGAAACATAATAATGAAGAAAAATCAATGAAACTAATACAGAGAAATAAAGAAAATCAATAAAAAAAAAAACTTGGCTACTTGAAAAAATTTATAAAATTGACAAACTTTTAGCAACACTGACCAAAAAAAAAAAAGAGAAAAATATAAATTACAAATATGGGGAAGGGCACAGAGAATGTCATCACAAACACTGTAGACATTGAAAGAAAAAGAAAAAAGACTAACTACCAGTAATTCTACCTACATAAATTTGATGACTTCAATCAAATGTACCAATACCTTAAAAC
This sequence comes from Sciurus carolinensis, assembly GCF_902686445.1. Classification (NCBI taxonomy): domain Eukaryota; kingdom Metazoa; phylum Chordata; class Mammalia; order Rodentia; family Sciuridae; genus Sciurus; species Sciurus carolinensis. Next base: position 20,041,896 of record NC_062227.1, on the reverse strand, counting down.
CAAACAGTCAGCTAAGTGTGGTGGTGTACACCTGTAATCCCAGCGGCTTGGGAGGCTGAGGCAAGAGGATAACAAGTTCAAAGCCAGCCTCTGCAAAAGGGAGGCACTAAGCAACTCAGTGAGAACCTGTCTCTAAACAAAATACAAAACAGGGTTGGGGATATGGTTCAGTGGTTGAGTGCCCCTGAGTTCAATTCCTGTTACCCCTACCCTCCCCCCCCAAAAAAAACCCAAAGTATCTTAATTCCCACAATAAGAAATAGACTGTTTGAACAGCCCAATAACTATCAAAGAAAGCAATCTGGTGATATAAAAACTTCTCAAAAGGAGCTAAGGGCTGGCACACCTGTAAACCCAGCAACTTGGGAGGGTGAGGCAGGAGGATTCCAAGTTCCAGGTCAGACTCACGAACTTTAGTGAGGCCCTAAGAAATTGAGCAAGACCCTGACTCAAAACCAAAAGTTAAAAAGACTAGAGAGGTAGCTCAGTGGTAAGGTAAAGTGCCTCTGGGTTCAATCCCCAGTTCCAAAAAATGGGAGAAGGTTGAGGTTGTAGCTCAGTGAAGAGTGCTACACCTATATGAGTACCTGGGCTAAATCCCCAACACAGCAAAAAATAAATAAATAAAAACTTCCAACTCTCAAAAAGAAAAATCCATGCCCAGAAGGACTCATGGGAAAACACTACCAAAAGTTTAAAGAATAAGTACCACCAATTCTACACATTTTCTCCCATAAAACAGAAGATAAGGAAACACTTCTCTCCCACAGCCCTTTTTTGATATCAGAGATTGAACCCAAGGTGCTTTACCACTGAGCCACATCCCACCCTTTTTATTTATTTTGAGACAGAGTTTGCTAAGACATTTAGGGCTATTTACTAACTTGCTGACGTTGGCTTTGAACTTTCAATACTCCTGCCTCAGTCTACCAAGTCCCTTGGATATATAGGCATGTGCCATCATGCCTGGTTTCCTCATTCATTCTGTGAAGCTAGTATCCTGTTAGTGCTCTGGTGGATCAATAACAAATAAGTACAAAAAACAAAGCAAACCAACATTTCTCCTAAATACAAATACAAAAGAAAATGAAAAAAGAAAGAAAATGAAATTCAGTAAAATGTAAAAGAATGACCAAATTAGGTCGTTAATGTGACCACGACCAAATGAAGTACATTCCAGGAAAGCTCAATGTTCAAAATCAATTTAAACCACCACATTTAGGCTAAATTAAAAAAAAGAAATACACGATCATATCAACGGGTGCAGAAATACCATTTGACAAAATCAACATTTACTCATGATTTAAGGAAAAAAACTCTCCAAAAACAGGAAAAGGGCTGGGATTGTGGCTCCGTGATAGAGTGCTCCTCTTGCATCTGTGAGGTGCTGGGTTTGATCCTCAGCACCACATAAAAATAAATAAATAAAATAAAGGTATTGTGTCAGAAACCAAGCAAAGAGAAAAGAGGAAAAAGTGTAAAGGTGTGTTGAAAGAAAAAAATCACCAACTAGAATTTTGTATTTACAAAATTATACATTAAATGAGGCAGAAATATTTGGACCAAAAAAATGAGGGAATTCAGTGCTACCAGACCAGACCTTTCCTGCAAGAAATGTTAATATTGTTAAGGTGGAGCTGAGATTACAGCTTAGTGGTAGGACACTTGCCTAACATGCAAAAGACCCTAGGTTCAATCACTTGGAATGTAAAAATTTAAAAACTGCTAAAGTGACCTTACTCCCCAGATTGATCTACATAGTTAAAACAATACCTAACACAATTCCAGCTGGTTTCTTTGTAGAAATCGAAAAGCTAATTCTAAAATTCATATGGAATTCAAAGGACCGAGAATAAATAAAAATACTCTTGAAAAAGGATAAAACCCAGCCAGATACAGTGGTGCACACCTGTAATCCCAATAGCTCAGAATGCTGAGGTAGGAGAATCACCAGTCAAAGCCAGCCTTAGCAACTTAGCAAGGAGCTAAGCTACTCAGTGAGACCCTGTCTCTAAATAAAATACAAAAATGGGCTGGGGATGTGGCTCAGTAGGTTAAGTGCCCCTGAGTTCAGTCCCTGGTACAGGACAAAAACAAAAACAAAAGAAAGAAAGGAAGAAAGAAAGAAAGAAAGAAAGAAAGAAAGAAAGAAAGAAAGAAAGAAAGAATAGAATAGAATAGAACTGACACTTTACAATTTTAAAACTTTCTTCAAAACAAAGGTAATCAATTTATCACTGGACTAGAACTGAGAGTCCAAATATAAACCAGAAATAAACCAATGCATCTATCATCAACTGATTTTCAACAGGGTGCCACCATCATTCAAGAAAGTAAGTCTTTTCAACAAATGGTGCTGGACTATTTGGAGAGCCACAAACACATACACACAAATTGGATGCTCATTTCACACTAATACATACAACGCTAATTCAAAATGGATCAAAAACCTAAATGAAAACTACAAAACTGAGAGGAAAAAGAATAGGAGTAAATCTTCATGATCTGAGATTTAGCAATAGATTCTTAGATATGACACCAAAAGCATGAGCAACAGAAGAAAAAATAAACTGAAGCTCATCAAAATTAAGAACTTTTGGGATTAAAGGGAAATTCTTGAGATAATTAAAAACAAGGGGGAAAATGTTTGCAAATCACATATTCAATAATGGACCTCCATCTAAACTACATAAACAACCCTTACAACTCAATAAAAATATGACCCAACTGAAAACGGGCCAAGGATTCAAATAGACACTTCCCAAGAAAGGTATAAAAATATCCAATGCAAATATAAAAAGATGTTCAACACTATTAACCATTAATGAAACATAAATCAAAACTTCAATGAGGAGTCCTCTGGCCCAGCCTACCCGCAAACTGCTGACCCTCTGACCAATGAGTTGGCCTGGCCCTCCAATTCCCCATGTCTGGTCTCTCCAGTGTCCCAGCTGTGAAGAAAGTGGTTCAGCAGCTCTGCCTGGAGGCCTGGCTCAACTGTGTGAAGGTTTCCCAAGCAGGTTCTGACTGGAAACAATTCTGTCTGCAGAATGCTCAACATGATCCCCTGCTGACTGGACTATCCTCAGGTATAAATCCTTTCAGACCCCAGAAAGTCTGTTCCTTTTTGTAGTCAAATGAACCTTACTGAGGTTTCCCAAACCACTGCTGAAGAACCAGTCAATATTCAAGAGAGCTAAATTTGAAGCCTGTACAAAAAGCTTCCCTATACATGTGTGCCATAATATAACCTTCCACTTGTCAGTCCTTAACATCTACCTCTCTGAATTTTCATGAATTTCTATTTCACAAGGGTAATTATTTTAAATACACTGGCAGCAACATACAATACTTAAAACAAAACAAAACAAAAGCATTCAATGAAGGGGTGGGGATTTAACCCAGTAGTACAGCAATTGCCAAGCATGTGCAACACCCTGGATACAATTCCCAGCAATGCAAAAGAAAAAGAAGGGGAAAAAAATATCATTATACAACCACAACCGAGAAACACATGGAGATAACTGAAGACAAAATAGATTGTAGAAAAATATCAGAATTGAGGAGGAGTGGGTCAGAGCATGGTGATGTTTTCAATTAGCCTTGTTGTACTACCTCATTATTAGGTTCTACTCATGTATTTTTATGGACAAGGACTAAACAATATTTTTAGATGGAATGATGAGTAACATAAACTAAGGGAGGGTTCTTGTCTATTAGCTTTACCTTGAGTGCAAGCTCTAAATCATATCCATTGGGATTACTCTTAAATTCTTTCCATGTATGATATTATATAATTTATCCTCACTCACGAGAAGTTTCCAGAAACGAAAAATATACTTGTTTATTTCTCATGATAGTACAGTACCCAACTGAAGGTAGTATTAAATGAACAAATAAAGAGCGTTAAAAATAAATAAATAAATAAATATATAAATAAATCCTGCAATGAGGTATCATTTCACACTCTCTAAGATAACTAACATTAAAAAGACTGATAATAAGTACTGCTGGTGGGACCATAAAACCATACCATCACTCTAGAAAACAGTCTGACAGTTCCTCAAACAGTTAAACCTAAGTTTACCCTATGACCCAATAATTTCACTCCCAGAAATCTACCTAAGAAAAACAAAGTACATAATCCACACAAAAACTTATACACAAAATGTTGAGAGTAATATTATCCATACTAACCAAAAGGTAGAAACAACCAATATGTCCAGAAAGTGATGATGGATGGATAAAAAACAGAATATTAGTCCATCGTAAAAAGGAAGTACCTGTTACAACATGGATGAACCCTGAATGTTAGGCTAGTGAAAGCCAGTCACAGAAGATCATATAATATGATTCCAAAGAAATGGAAGGTCCAGAATAAGAAAATTTATGGAGACAGAGTAGATTAATGGTTGCTCAGAGCTAGGGAAGGTAAAGGGGACAGTGATGGGATAAAGTGTACATAAAACTACAAATTTCTGATGAAAGAAACTAAGACCTAGTCCCTGTCCGTGGATTAGAAGATTCAATAGTGTTAAAGAAGTCAATTCTTCCCAGTTTCATCTACCGGTTCAACCCAATTCCAATCAAAATCACAACAAACTATTCTGTAGAGATGGACAAAATGAACCGAAACTTAATAAAGACAAAACACCTAGAATAGACAACACAATACTGAAAAACAAAGTTGAAAGCTACATACTATCTAGTTTCAACACTTTATATAAAGGTACATTAATCCTGAGAGCACAGTACAAGCAAAAGAATGACAGAATGACATATAGAACAGCAGAAAAGAGAAGAGAGCCCAGGAAGCACCACACAAATATAGTCCATTGAACTTTTATCTCCCCTGCCCAGGGCCTCAGGCATGCTAGACTGGGAAACAATATTTGTAAAATGCACAGCTGATAAAGGATTTGTATCCAAAATATACAAGGAATTCATACAACAGGAAGAACCAGACCTGGTGGTGCACACCTATTAGGTACAGTGATTGGCAGGCTGAAACAGGAGAAGAACAAGTTTGAAAACAGTCTCAGCAACTTAGGAAAACCCTATCTCAGAAAATTGACGGGATGCCTTTAATACCAGCAGCCTGGGAGGCTGAGGCAGAAGGATCATGAGTCAAAGCCAACCTCAGCAACTTAGCGAGGCCCTAAGCAATTCTGTGAAGCACTAAGCAATTCTGCAAGACCCTGTCTCTAAATAAAATATAAAAAGGCATGGAGATGTGGTGTTAAGCACTCCTGGGTTCAATCCCAGATACCAAAAATAAATAAATAGATACATACATACATAGGGCTGGGCATATACCTCAGTGTTGCAGAAAGCACCCTTGGGTTCAATGCCCAGTGCCTGTCTGTGTCTCTCTTTCCCTCTCTCACACACATATACACAAATCAACCATAAGAAAAAAAAATTTTAAACCACTCCGTTAAAAACTGAGCAAAATAATAAACAGAGAACAGTGAAATAGAGGGAAGGGAACAGAAGGAGGGAGGAGGAGGAATTACGAAGTCCTGGGAACTGAAGTAGAACAAATTATATTCCATGCATGTAGAGTTAAGTCAAATCGAACCCTAACATTATGTGTAACCATAATGTACTAATAAAAACAATAAAAACGAAAAAAATAAAAACTGAGCAAAAGATTTCAAGAAACACTTCACCAAAGAAAACTAATAGCAAATAAGCATATAAAAAGACAGTGTAACATCATTTCTCATTAGGGAATTTGAATTAAAACATAAACATACTGCACATCTATTCAAGTTGCTAAAATCTAAACAACTGCCAATATTAAAAGCTGGTGAAGATATGGAGTAATAGATATTCTCCATCATTGCTAATGCAAATACAAAAGAGTAAAGTCACTTTGTAAGACACATTTGCAGTCTCCTAGAAAGCTAAATAGTTTTCCCATACTGTCTAGGAATCATGCTCATAGGTTATCTAGCTACCTGATCTGAAAGTCACATCCACACAAAAACCTACACATGTCAGATGTGAAGACATACAGCGGTAATCCCAGTTACTCAGGAGGCTAAGGCAGCAGAATTCAAAGTTTGAAGCCTTAGTGAGACCCTGTCTCAAAATAAAAGTAAAAGGGGTGAGGATACAGCTCAGTGGTAGAGTGCCTATGGGTTCAATCATCAGTACCCCCACACATAAAAAGAAAAGGAAAAAAAAAAACTTAAAACACATGAATTGTTACAGCACTCCTATTCATAATTGACAAAAGGAGGATGATCCTGAAAATTAAAAACAAAAAGAACTGCACTAAGCATTATGTTCTTTGGAATAAGTTGTATCGCTCTCTCTCTCTCTTTTTTTTTTTTCTTCTTTTTTGCGGTGCTGGTGATTGAACCCAGGACCTTGTGTTTGAAGGAAAGGCACTCTACCAACTGAGCTATATCTACACAGCCCTAAAGCTGTTATCTCACTGGAGTACAATTAACAGGCTCTGATATGTACACCAGAGGCCCTAGGAGAGTACTCCTTCTTTGTCTCTTCTAGCTTCTGCTGGCTACTGGCATTCTTTGGCTTGTAGACACATCACTCTGGTTTTCAGGGACAGTATCTTCAAATATCTCCCTGCTGTATCTTTATATCACTTTCTCTGTTGTGATGACATTTAGTGACTACATGTAAGTGACCAGAATAATCTCTTCATCTTAAGATTCTTCACTTAATCATACTTGTAAAGACCTCTTTTCCAAACGAGGTAACATTGATAGGTTCCAAGGAGCAGGATCTCATATTTGGAGTGGATGTAAATCAGGATGCTACAACTGCTAAAACAATTATGAAAAGGAATAGTGGTAGAAATCAGTATACCCAATTTCTAGACTTATTATATAACTACCTTAATTAGTATATAATTAAAGCTATATGGGATTACCTCACCTCATAATCTCCTTCATCAGTCTTTAGATCAGCCTATTCTAGTCCTTTTTTCCAATAATTGTCCTCATTGTTATAAAGGACTTGGTAGAATGAAGCCAAACCACAGAAACCAAAAAGAGATTCATACAAATATGCCCACATGACTTTTTATGAGGGGTCAGGGGAACTGGGGATTGAACCTATGGGTGCTTTACCAATAAGCTACAGTCCCAGTTCTCTTTACTTGGGAGACAGCGTCTCACTCAGTTGCCCAGGCTGGCCTTGGAACCTGCAATCCTACTACCTCAGTTTCCTGAGTCACTTATAGGCATGCACCACCAGGTCTGGCAGCCCACTTGATTTCTGATGAAAATAGAAAACAATTTGTTGAAGGAAAAACCACTTTTTCAACAAATGCTATTGTAATAACTAGATATCCATAAGACAAAACAAAAGAACTGGGATCTAAGTCTCAAATCTTATACAAAAAATAAAATTGGAATAGATCACACATTCAAATGTAAACAATGAACTATAAACTTTTAAGGGAACAAAACATAGAAGAAAACAAGATTTAGAAGTCAGGACTTCTGTGATAGTTCATTTTGTGTCAATCTGGAAGGCCACGGGGACCATATATTTGGTCAAATATTATTCTGGATGTTTCTCTGTTGATATTTAGAAAAGATTAACATTTTAAAAGGGGAATTTTTAGTAAAGCAGGTGGATCCCCATAATGGAGCCAGACCTCATCCAATGAGAAAAAGGCATGAATAATAGAACAAAAGACTGACCTCCTCAAGAATCAAAGGGAAATTATGCCAGCAGATGGCCTTTGGAATTAAAGTACAACATCAGTTCTTTCCTGGGTCCCAGCCTGCTGATCCACTCCATGAAGTCTAAACTTGTACATCTCTATACTTACATGAACCAAATGCTTAAATTAATTCACTCTCCCCCACTATATATATAAATACAAATATGAATATTTACACAACACATCCCATTGGTAAGGAGTTCATAGACATGAAATAAAAGCATGAGTAATAAAAGAAAAAATTAATAAATTGGAATTCATCAAAATAAAAAACTTTTGCTCTGCAAAAGACCCTCCTCACGATGAAAAGACAAACTATACACCGGGAGAAAAGAACTGCAAATCATTTATCTGACAAATAACTAGTATTCAGACCATATAAAGAGCTAAAAATTCCACACCAAAAAACCAAACAATCCAATTAGAAAATTGACAAAAATCATGAAAAACCTTTCCATAAAGAGGATACATTATTTATGGCAAATGCACACACATAAAAATATTTCTGAAGCTGAGGGACTCAGTAATAGAGCACATGCTTGGCATGCATAGAGCTTTGTGCTCAATGTCCAGCACCAAAAAAAAAAAAAAAAAAAAAAAGTTCCACATCAATAGCCATTAGGGAAGTGTAAATTAAAATCACAATGAAATATCACTACACACCTATCAGAATGGGTTAGGAATAAAAAAAAAAAGTGACACTGCCAAATACTGGTGAGCATGGAGACAAAAAAGATCCCTGCTGCTGAGGTACATGGTAGAGACACTCTGCAAAACAATCTGGTAGGTTCCTGAAACACTACACACACAAGCTGGGCATGGTGGTGCAGCCCTGTAATCCCAGCAACTTGGGAGACTGAGGCAGGAGGATCACAAGTTTGAGGCCAGTCTCAGCAACTTAGCAAGACCCTGTCTCAAAATGAAAAATTAAAAGGGTTGGGGATGCAATTCAGTGGTTAACCCCTGGGTTCAATCCCCTGTACAAATTAATTAATTAATTAATTAAGAATAAAAACATGAAACTACTATACAAATATATTCACCAGCATTTATCCCAGAGAAATAGTTATCTTCACACCCCAACCTGTACAAAAATGTTTAGAACAATTTTGTTTATGAAACCAAAAACTGGAAAAAAGAAACCCTAGATATTCTTAAATGGGTAAATAGTTGAACAAACTATGGTATATTCATACCACAGAAGACTACTCAGCAATAAAAAGAATGAAAGTTGATACACATACAAACCTGGATCAATCTCCAGAGAATTACAGTGAATAACAAAGTCAAGTCACAAACACTAAATCACGTATGATTCCATTTTTTGAAATGACAGAAGTATTGAAATGGTGAACAAATTAGTAGTAGCCAGGGTAAAAAAACATGAGTTGGGCTGGGGAGACTGAGGAAGGAGAATCTCAAGTTCAAAGCCAGCCTCTGCAACTTAGTGAAATCCTCTCTCAAAATTTAAAACAGTAAACAAAAAGGGCTGGGGATGTGACTCAGTGGGTTCAGGACCCTGGGGTTCAATCCCTGGTACCAAAAATATAAATAAATAAAGAAAGAAGAAAAACAACAAAAACAAAGAAAAGATGAGTTGGGACTAGGGTGGGTATGGCTGTAAAAGAGTAATATAAGAAATATCTGAGGATATAAAAACATTCAATATATTCACTAGACCAATGTTAATATTCTCATTGTGATATTTAAGTACAGTTTCAAGATGTTACTACTAGAGGCAACTCTAGGGGACACGGGAACTCAGTATTATTTCTTATAACTGCTTATGGATCTGTAGTTATCTCAAAATGAGTAGCTTAATTTAGAAAGACTAATCAATAGTGATTGACAGAAGTCCAAACAATGAAAATCTCCTAGCAGGTACACAGTGGTTAGGGTAGGAATACTGACTGGCAAGGGTGTTGAGGTTGATTACAGAGTACGTATTACATAAGTAAAATATTCATCAAATCATATATGTGAGATTAGTACAATTTACATACTTGATTAAATACAGTACCTTAAAAAAAACTATTAAAATTGCCACTTGGCTATTAATCTTTTAACTGTGATAATGGAATTAATTATATAAAATTTGTTTATACTATCTATACAATTATCAACAGTGAAATCATAACCACCTGTAGCTGAAGCAGTCTGGGTGGCATGGTGGAGCCAGAAGACATGCTAGAAAGAGTAATGGAATAGTGGGAAATGTGGACACGCAAAGAAGCAAACACACAGAACTATTTTCAGAAGTTGCCAAAAAAGAAAAAGGCAACATAATGATGCCCAGCAGAAGGTAGAGATGAAGAAGGGCTTTATTAAGATGGAATATAGGATAGTAGATTTAAATATTGATGGAAAAGTCTTCACAAACACTGAGGCTAGAGCTGTATGGGGTGTAATACTATGAAAAGTACAAAGAAAATATGAAGATATGGTCCTTTGATAAGACGCAGTGAAAGATGATTACAGATATAAAGGTGAAAAGCCTATAATCCCAGTGGCTCAGGAGGCTGAGGCAGGAAGAGTTCAAAGCAAACCTCAACAACTTAGGGAGGTCCTAAGTAACTTAGCAAGATCTTCTCTCAAAAATAAAAAAAAAATAAAATAAAAAGGGCTAGGGCTGTAGCTCAGTGGTTATGTGACCCTGAATTCAACCCCAGGTATCAGAATGGCAGGTATATTTTATTGAATACTTATTGTGATAGGCAGTTCTTAAGGTGACCCCCAATGATCTTTGAATCCTGGTATTAACATTCCTGTGAGTCTCCCCCGACAGAGGAGAAGGCTGAACTACATAACCAATAGGATATGACGGCAAGATTTCCGAGATGAGGACCTAAGAGACAGCACAGCTTCTGCCAGGTTCTCTCTCTTTGATTGCTTCTTCTGGGTAAAGTCAGTCACAACACTAGAGCAGACATGAAGAGGCATACCCAGAACCATGGGACTGAACCATCTTCAGAAGCAGCTTCCCCAGCCCAGCCAAGCCTGTATAACATGAGAGCAACCCCATGAGAGATCCCAAGCCTTTGGAACCACCCAGCTAAGCTGCTAATTTACTGCTCCACAGAAACTGAGAGATAATGAAAGTTTACTGTGTTGAGCCACTATCTTTGGGGGTAGTTTATTAAGCATCAATAGATACCGAATGCATTTACTATGTACTCAACAACCCTGTGATACCCATTGTAAGATGATGCTAATTGTCACACAGAGGTTAAGTAACTTTTCCCTGAGTTGGGGTGAAAATCAGTGGAAGAATGCTGGCCTCACGTGTGTGACACCCTGAATTCCACACCTAACACCACAAAGAAAAAGAATAGTAATTTCCCCTGATTAACACATGGTTGGCAATAATGTGGAACCAGATTCAAATCTAAGGCCAACACTATTAACTACTATGCAAAATGTGCTCACCAAAGCTGAAGAAGTTCTGATATCACAGCTTTTATTGTTTGCTATGAAGTAGAAGGAAAGGTTATCTAGTAAGAGCAAAGGAAAAAGCAAGTGAATCAGTGAAATGAAGAAAATGGAAAAGGTTTCAAACAATTGTTTCCGAGTTACAAACAAGGCTGGCCAGAGAAATCTAGTAGTATTTCTAAACAGTGCTGTGGTTGAGGAGAGACTGGGAACCATGAATTTTCAGTGCAGTGAACTTAAGATGATCACAATAAAAAGAACACAGGATTGTTTATGCACATAAATATAATGGACAAACTATGCTGATAGCTGGGTGGAAAAGAAAACATGTCTCTCCCAAAGTCCATTAGCTTGACAAGGAGCTAGCAAAGAAAAATGTCAGGAAACACTATATATTCTATGTCAGAATGTCACATGATGACTGAAGAAAAGACTACTAAGATGCACAATGATAAACTGATCTCAAACACCAGAAATTTTTCTAGAGAATCTTCCCTTTTCTTACTACAAAAGTTAAAACCTACAGAAAGAATGTACTTCCATGACAATGAGACAACAACTAAAACCAACCTCCTAATTATACACTGACTTAACTTGATGAATCCCCTTACAACTGAACTTCATCCCTAAAACTTAATACTTTTAAAATTTACTTAAAATTAGACTCTCCCAAATGCACCCAAGTTTCAATTTCATCCATACTTGGGAGTGAGGAAGTACTGCAGATTGAACTGTACCACTGAATGAATCCCATTCCCTTTTATTTTTTTAAATGTTTGAGATAAGGCCTTGCTCAGCTGCTGAGACTGGCCTCCAGCCTGTGATCTTCTTGCCTCAACCTCCCAAGTAGCTGAGATTACAGGTATGTGCCACCGCTCCCGGCCATACATATGCTTTTATTTTCTTGGCAGTGCTGGGGATTGAACATGCTGAGCAAGCACTCTACCACTAAGCCACACCCCCAGTTCCATGCACATGCTTTTAAAAATGGTTTGACTTCACAGGAGAAATAAACTGGCACAGACCTAACTGCAAAACAAAATTAGGTAAGAGAGGGAAAAAAATTAAAAAATCAACACACGAGCACGTGAAATTTTTTATAGGCTAAAATTCAGTGCAGTCAAATGAGGCTATTTAGACACTTAAATCTAAATATCCTCAAAAGTACATTAATGGGAGTAAACATTTCTGCGCTCTATAGTTTTTGATATTCAAGGTTAGTAAACAAGTTGCAATAGGCAACAGTTAGTGGTCAATACTCCAGTGACATTTCTTCATGTATCTACTATTGCCTGAAGATTTAGTAGAAACAAGCCAAAATGTGCACAGCTAGAAAACAGTAAAACTTTTTTCTTTTCCAAGATATATCAAGAAAGGCATGGTGGCACATGCCTGTAATCCCAGCAACTCAGAAAGTTGAGGCAGGAGGATCACAAGTTCAAAGCCAGCCTCATCAACTTAGTGAGCCCTAAGCAACTCAGTGAGACCCTGTCTCAAAATTAAAAACAGAAAGGGCAGGGAATGTGGCTCAGTGGTTAAGCATCTCTGGGTTCAAAGGCCAGTAACAAAAACAAACAAAAGTTAAAAAAAAAAAAAGGAAAGAAACATCCTTCCAGGGGTGAGGGTGTACAACTGCAACCCAGCTACCTGGCAAGCTGAGGCAGCAAGAAGATCACAAGTTTAAGGTCAATCTGCCTAACTAAAGAAGACCTTGTCTCAAAACAGAAGTAAAAAGGGTCACGGATGTGGCTCCATGGCAGAGAACTTGCATAGAATATGTGAAGTCCTGGGTTTGATCTCCAGATACAAGAAAAAGGTAAAAATAAAAATCATCACTGGGTAAAACAAGTAAATCTCTTCTACCTTATGCATAACCCATACAGAGAAAAAAATTTTTTTCCCAAATTTAAAGTAGTTCTAGTTCTGAAAGGCAAAGAATTATGAAAATCATACAGTGGCTCTTCATGAACTGCACAAGTTATTTTACATATTTTCTAACTCTATATCAGGACAGAATCCATGTATTCTCAAAATACAAAGGAAAACAAGTCCTAAATCTTACACAAAGATTTTAAATAAAAGAAAAAGAAAATTAATTTTTAATTAAAGTGGGAAACATGTTTCACCATTCCATTCTAAATCTTACCCTTACCTGTTCAGTGGAGCTGCTGCGAAGCTCATCTCCAGATTCAGAATCTTGATGGATTCTTTCCCAGCCTTCTCCTGCTGAATCACAAGACTGTTCCTGGGAAAAGCTAGTTTTCTCAATGTCCAAGAACTCCAGACGAGGAAAGTGACCAAATAAGCGTGTCCTGTTCTGGCTACAAACTTTAGGAGAATGGTTCCGTTATTATAGGTCAGGTCCAGGCTTAGACTGAGAGTCTGACCTGGATTAAAATTGGGTCCAAAATTCTGATTGGCATCACAAATAAGACCTGTTCCTTGAACAGATGATGATGGCTTTCCAAACTTTGAAAGCTCAGGCAATTTGTTCACATTTTCTGTCGATCTCTGAAGGGTGGACTCTGCATCATTTTCAAAGAATTATTTGGCAGTCCAACTAGGTGCTTTAACAGGTGGCATTAGAGCTTTGCGGGTGACCTCCGTGACATACTGGGCTGGCACATAAAAGGCTTTGGAATTCTCATCCAGCTTAACTTACCACCAGCCATCATTGGTCTTTTTCACCAAGATGTACTACTCCCCTTGTTTCATCACAATCTTTCGGTCCTTGGCTTCATATTCATAATCATATTCCACTCCAATATACACTTGTCCTGGAACCATCTTCCCACTTCTGTCAGTCATTTTTATTCAATATTAGTCACCTCTCAAAAGGGATAGCATGCCACATTATGGCTTTAGGACTTGCTGCATTAATATAGCTATATTATTTAAATGGAAGAAGAGAAGAAAAGATTTAATGTAATCTGGATTTGCTATTTGTTCACAAACATCACATACTATAGGCCAACTGAAAGAACATTACCTTCAAATCTCAAATCCCCAGAAAAGAAATGACACATAATATGTATTATCCTGCATTTTAAAAATACTTTCATTTGAATTATAGTATAAATTTTTGAGTAATTCATGACCCAAACTAAAACTAGTGACTGCTACAGTGAACATAGTAACCAGTCCAATACAACACTAACAAAAGTCAGAGTTGGAAAGAACCTTCCTCATTTTCATGGCTACCTCAAACCTTCTTCACTTTCCTAGAAAGGCTCGCTAATTAATAGTAATTTAATATGTTTCAGGCATCTGTCAATGAACAGGCACTGAGCTAGGTTCACTATAGACAACACCCAAGACAATTTTGGAAAGTGGACCTGGACTTCAACAATCCCCCACATTAATATTTTACTTATTTTTCAGAATTATTAAGAACATTATTAGTAAGTTTTAAAAATTTTAAGTTACCCAATTAAAAACTGTATGTTCCTAATACAAAAATTTTTAAAAGAACAGTACTGCTATTACTAGGCAAAACGTACACAATAGACCACCAAAAGAAACTGCCAGTTTACTTGATTTCTCTCTTACTTCTACTCAGTAGGGCCACAATCCATTTTAGACTGCATCTCACAAATGGTTAACAGATAACCAGTCTTTTTATTTGTAAATGCTAAAAAATCCTTTTGCTCTTTTAATTCAAAGTCTATTAGGAATGGCCCTGTGGGTGCACGGTATTACACACCTGTAATCCCAGCTACTTGAGCAGCTGAAGCAGGAGGATGAAAAATTTGAGGCCAGGCTGGGCAACTTGGTGAGACCCTGTCTCAAAATAGGTAATTCAGTGGTAGAGTGCTTCCTAACATGCATGTGACCCTGGGTTTAATAGCCGGTGCCATAAAAAGAGAAAAAAAATAAATAGCCATAAACTGGCTTGAGAAATGTAGCATTCACTTTTATTTCTATACCAAAATATTTTGGGATCTCATAGAACCATAGGTCTCAAGTTTCAAAATCTGCACAGCATTTCAATATTGATACAACTTGAGTATCTCAACCCCCAACTGTTATGGGATGAACTATCTTCTCCAAAAAGATACATTCAAATTCTAACCCCAGGATCTGAAAATGTAATTGTATTTGGAAATAGGGGATCTGCAGACATAAAAGTTACTATGTGGTCATACTTGATTAAGGTGGGCCCCCAAACCCAATAACTGTATCTTTATAAGGAAAAAAAAAGATTTGGAGATAGAGAAAGACAGAAGACCAAGTGAAAACAGAGGAAGAAATGAGTGGAAACTAAGAACCACTATAAGTGGTAAGGAGGTCTTTGGAGGGCATACACTCTGCCAACACTGATTTTTGGACTTCTAGCTTCTGGATCTTTGAGAGAATTATTTCGCTGTGTTAAGTGACTCTGTTTGCAGTACAGATGGAGCATACCTGAACCCAAAATCCGAAACTTCCTGAGCACCAACACGAAGAAAACAAAGGAAAAAATCCACACCTGTCCTCATGTGATAGATCACAGTCAACCTGCTGGTATATTAAAAATCTCATATGAAATTACTGTCAGTCTATGTGTTTAAGTATACCTGAAACAAATGATTTTCATATTTAGACTTGGGTCTCATCTCCAAGATATTATAAAAATGCAAATATTACAAAGTAAAAAAAAAAATCCAAAACCTGATACATTTCTGATTCCTTTCAAATAAGGAATATTCAACCTTTTTTTTTTATATTAGCCCTAATAAATTAACACATTCAACCCAAAGTTCAAGTATGCCAAAGCTAAAGCAAACTGAGATTTAACAAAAAAAATGTGTAAACCCCAGGTTCCAGGACAACCACCAATTTCCCTCAGCACTCAAGTATCAGGTATATTATTATACACTGTACATGCAGAAAAGATCCTGAGGACAACTTTCTTATCTGGAAAGTCTATAAGCTCAGGCGTAAATAAATTAATTACTAGCAGAATTTCTATAAGTAAAATTCACTTCCTACTCAAACTACTTGAGTAGCAAGTACAATGCAATAATGTAGTTTCAAAAAAAATTAAGAAACTTACCTTAAAAGGAGATATAAAAAGCCAGCATTACACTTAAACCTACAAAATAAAAAAGTTTATTAACTCTAACCAAGATCCCTTAAAGGCTGCAAAGCATTATTAGCTCAAAGTTTTAAAATAGCTTCTTTATAATAGTTAAAAGGAACAAAGCACAATTTTATATTTTGAATTGTGTTTAGAACCTCCTTCCAAACACATACAAGTATAATCACTAAGAGTCACTGAGGTCTGCTTTACCACTGACCTCTCCTGCTTTACTTCCACTGTTCCAACTTCATTTCTGTTCCTCATGTTTCATTCTGGCAGATGAGAAAATATTTTTAAACTTCTGGTTTTATGAGGAACAGCTCTGATAAATTGTTAAGATGACAGAACACATTTTAAGACTATGGTATTAAGAGGGCAAAGACAATAAAAACATGTTAAAAGCCACTGGAAGGGCTGGGGGTGTGGCTCAGTGTCTACAGCACTTGCCTTGAATGGTCCTGGGTTCAATCCCTAGCACACCAATTAAATCCACAATAAAATTATTAGGAATGCCAACATCCCCTCCCCAATTGCTTACTAGTTATATAGAAACTGGCTTTTAAAATGAAGAGTTCTGAACTTAACCAAATGATCTAATTTAGCAATACCAAGAGTGGAACAATCTGATACAGTCGGACAATCTGATGATATAGTCATGGGAAAGTGATACAATAAAACACATACAATGTCACCTATTTTGTATTCTTGACAAAAGCATTTTCACCTGAGCGATTTTTAGGATATACACAAATCCAGAAAGTAAGACATAAATTTTTCATTACAACTTTTCAAAATGGTTACTGAAATATAGTCATGCACTGCATAATGCTATTTCACTCAAAAACAGACTGATATATACAATGATGGTCCCATAAATTTATCCTGGTGGGTGGGGTTGGTGGCACACGCCTGATATCCCAGTGACTCAGGAGGCTGAGACACAAGAATCCCAAGTTCGAGGTCAGCTTCAGTAACTTAGAGAAGCCCCACAGTAAGATCCTGTCTCAAAAAAAAGAAAAAGGGCTGGGGATGCAGTTCAATGTTAAAGTGCCCCTGGGTTCAAACCCCAATACAAAAAACGATCATACGGGTGGTATAATTCAGTGGTACAGTGCTTGCCTAGTATGTGAAAGGCCCTGGGTTTGATACCCAGCACCAAAAATAAAATAAAAGATTATAATGAGCTGAGATGTATCTATCATAGCATCCAAACATCATAGCACAAGGCATGTTTGGTAATGCCAGTATACACAAACTTACCTCGCTGCGAACAGCATAAGAAGTCTAGCACATTTAACTATGTACACTACATAATACTTGGTGAGAACAATGACTGTGCTACTTGCCTATGTTTAATATGCTGTACTTTTATTGTAGAGTGCACACCTTTTATTATTTTTTGAAAAACCTACTGTAAAGCCTGGCTACTGTATCTCTGGGTTGCATGAAGAGGCTGCATGAACTGACTGACCAGCTAGGTTTGTGTAAGTACAATATGTGATGGTCCAAACAATGAGGAATCATCCAGTGAAGAACCACTTACAATGTATCTTGCTGTTAAGAGACACATGACTGTACTTATCTTTGGATGACTTGTGTTTTTTCTTTTCCATTTTTCAGGAAAGTAATAAAATAACATGAAATATCTGAAGATACAGAGATGAATAAGGGAATATGAAGGTAATGCAGGTTACTGTAGTTTATACATCAACTGGACGATTATCCATAAGAATGAAGAAAAGGAAAGTACACAAAGAAGAATGTAAGCTATATGATTTCATGCTGGTGTGAGAGGGACTTTGGGGCTGGTAAACAACAACAGGTTAAAGGCCAGTCTATGTTTAAGCTTTTTCACTGTCAGGCTTTATATCTTTCATAATGAATACAAAGGGAAGTATAAAGGAGGAGTTAGGGAGAACAATAAGGAAGTCAGTTTCACTATGTTCAACATGAGACATACAATTGCAGTTTTAGTTAAAGCAAAGACAAGTGGAAGGGTAAGGGAGACATCTATAGATGTTAAAAGACATCTACAGCAAGGCCTGGTGGCTCACACCTGTAATCCCACGGGCTTGGGAAGCTGAGGCAGGAGGATCATGAGTTCAAAGTCAGCCTCAGCAAGTTAGCAAGGCCCTAAGCAACTTAGTGAGACCCTGTCTCAAAATAAAAAGAGCTGGGGGTGTGGCTCAGTGCTAAAATGCCCTTGGGTTCTTCAATTCCCAGGACCAAAAACAATTAAAAAAGAAGATACCTGTAGAGAAAGGCAGTTAGATACCAAGGCAGATCAAATGAGCCAGACTAGACAGTGGGATAGAAAAACAAGGAGTGGGTATTGAAGCTGAAAACCCATAAAGGAAACCACTAAAATTATTAACGTCTAAGCCTAGGGAGGTAGCTCAGAGGCAGAGTGGCTGACTAGCAGGCAAGTACGAGACTCCAGGTTCAATCCCTAGTGGGAAAAGAGAGAAAAAACAGAAAATTATAAATGTCTAGAAAGCCACATACCAGGAATTAGGTATTACAATCTTAAGTCTAGAAAAAGTTGGATAAAATGAAAAGCCTTATTATAAATGATGGATTAAAAGAAAAATCATTATGGGATAGCTCTATAAAATTAGATCTAAGTGAAAATCATCTGCAAATGTGTGAATATTCTATTTTTATTTTTAAAAGAAGCTATATTAAAACAAGGCTCATACTGAGTTGATTATTTCTTCATCTATTTCTGCAACATGTGAATTCTCCTCTTTAAATGAAGTTGAAGATTGTTTATCCTAGTATCTTATTCTCTCAAGTATTTTGGTAGGATCTTGCTTATTCGACTATAAGACTCTTTGATCAGAACACTCCTCTAACTGAAATCTATGCTGTAATTATCACCATATTCCTTCAACTGTATTCATCCCACGCACTTTCAACTACTAAGCAGGCAATCACCAGTATACATAAAATTTTTGCGTATCTATTGCACAGTACACCCCACTGCTTTTCTTAGAGGTTTCAAAAATACCCACACAGGTTTATCATGCCTCTTTCAAGTCCTCTTCCTCCCTTATTTCAACCATTTCTTCCCTGTGTTTCAACAAGAACAGAAAGAGACACACATATACCTTCTTTCATCTCTTACTTCTCTGCTTCCAAGTCAGACTCACGACTTTCTGTCATGCTATTTCACAAAGTAATAGCCTTTTCTTTCCATCTGCCCATTTTTTAAATCACCCTTCCCATGTAAACTCCTAAGGAGGCTGCCATCAATTATACAGCTCAGAAAATGCTATCTTTCTCCCCCAGGACATCTGTTCTAGACAAGTACTCCAAGTATTTCCAGTAAAAAAGCAAACAAGTAAACAAAATCTTAACATATAGGACAAGTATCCATAATTAACAAGTTTATCATTTAAGACCAATACACATAACTACAACCTATTCAGCAAATTTAATACTGTGAACAATAAAATAGTAGTATACCTCAAATATGTAGATATTAAACTTAAAAGTACCAGAGCTAGTCGGGCGAGGTGGCGCACGTGTGTAATCCCAGTGGCTTGGGAGGCTGAGGCAGGACATTTCACAGGTTCAAAGGCACCTCAGCAACATATTGAGGCCCTAAGCAACTTAGTGAGACACTGTCAAAATAAAAAGGGACAGGGATGTGGCTCAGTGGTTAAGTGCCCCTGGATTCAATCCCTAGTCCCCCATAAAACTTAAGCACTGATCATTAAGTCCTCCAGAATTAAAGTTCTTATTCAAAATTAATAATTTGGTACTGGGGATGTAGCTCAATAGCAGAGTACTTGCCTAGCATACACAGGGTCCTGGGTTCAATCCCCAGCACTCCAAAAACAAACAAAAAAATAAGTAAAATTAATTAATCCCTGAACAGGCACCTTCTAAATAAATCAATTAGCCAGGTAGGATGGCAAACTCCTATAATCCCAGCAATTCAGGAGGGTAAGGCAGGAGAATTGAAATTCCAGGCCATCCTGGGCAATTTACTGAGAATCTGTCTCAAAATAAAATTTAAAAAGGACTGAGGATGTAGCTCAGGTGAGAGGACTAGAGTTCAGTCCCCAGTACCAAATAAATAAATAAATACATAAATAAAAGAAAAGAAAAAGAAAAAACTCAAATTTAACAAGTGTAACAAAAAAGTAACAATTCTAGTATAAATTCCAGAAGAAGAAATTATTTCACCCCATAATTTTCTCCTCTTTTGTTTTTTTCTAAGAGTGAAATGAGCAGATTTATTCAAGTGTGAAAAATAGGAACAAAACTCTCACAAGGGCAAGAGGGGACACTGACAAAGTTACCCACCACCACACAATTTTCTAAGTTGTACACTTAATAGGAAATCAAGTACTGAAGCTGAGCATGAGTCATTTCCTGGAGAAATTTTATTAAATTTGAGAGTATTAGGTCCCAGTCTTAGATATTCTAATGACAGTAGGTATGAGGTGAGGCCCTGAAATTTAAGTATCTAACAAGTTCCCAAGGGTTGCTAATGGGGCCAATCTGAAAATACACCTAGAATAGCACTGGTCTGAATTTTACACTCCAAAACTGTTACTCAGTACAGCTGCTACTAGCCAAAGTGGCCACTGAACACTTGAAATCGGACTAGTGTAAACTAAGTTGTGCTATAAGTGTAAAATACAATTCATCCAAAAAACATGTCATTTCCATACTAGTTACATGTTAAAATATTTTGGATATATTAATTAAGTTAAATTAACTTATTGATTTTACTTGGGTTCTTTTCCCCACTGGTTTAGTTTTCATAATATGGGTATTAGAAATTTTAAAATTACATGGTGGCTGGCATTATGTTTCTATGGGACACAGTGTATGAGTGGTCTGAGCAGAAGAACAACATTCATATGACTTCCAGATTTATTAGAAGTTAAGGAGATTCCCATGTAAGTTAAAGCTTCAGAAAACTTATTATCAACAGGGGATAAAGGCTTCAAGACGTCAGCATTTGGCAGTTCTGCTGAAATATAAATTAAATCAACTACCAAATGAAACTTCGTGATATTAAGTCAAAGTCATATGAAAATGACTGAATCACAGTGAAGCCATCCCTGAATGAGGTTCTCACATAATTGCATCAGTTAACTTAAAAAAAAAAAAAAAGACACAGAATGATTGCTGGGTGAGCCTGTATTCCCAGCAGCTCAGGAGGCTGAAATGGGAGGATCACAAGTTCAAAGTCAGCCTCAGAAACTTAGCAAGACACTGTCTCAAAAATAAAAAAAAATAATAAAAATAAAAAAACTGTAGCTCAGTAATTATGATCCCCTTGGTTAAAAAAAAAAAAAACAAAAGGACAAGACACAGGATCGTGGGTGGACCAGTGCGTCCTCAAGGATGATAGGAAGATTGATACCTTTACACAGTTGATTCATTCCACAGAACAGTGAATATTCACAATTATAACTAAAATTGTTAGAGTATACAATAAAACTTTAAATTTGTCTTCAACTATTATAAAATAGTAATGTCATTTTATCAGATAAGTGCTATTATTGAATGACTACAGATCACCACTATTCCCTTTTAGTCAATTTGTAATCATGAACCTTATTATTCTCGATAATGTCACTTGCATGACTTAAAATACTTAAATCTATAAAGCTCATTTAAAAATAAAAATAAAAAAGCACTGACCTGACACTTTCAAATTAATGAAAGAGAAGCTAAATGATTAAAAACAAATGGTATTTTTCTACAGCACTTACATATATCCATTTTTGCCACACAAAAACTGATACAGCAAATTAAAAAACTAAAAATACAGTATTGATTATATAAGCACAGCTAAACTACACAGGTGGCATTACATTAAGAATCAATGAGCACTCTCCAGCTTCTATTGCTAGAACAAAAGTCTATCAATAGATGCTGGGACATATAAACACAAACATACACATATAACCTGTTATACTACACTTTGTTTTTCCCCAACAGAGAAACTCCTCCAGAGCAATGGAACATAGAGCTAGCTTGGGTAGCTCTTCAGGTGGCACAGAGCAGGGTTATGCCTCACTGCCTATTCTTAGACACTGCTTTGGGCTCCCAAATCCTTGCTCCAAAACGTTTCCAAGGGAATTTTAAAACGAAGAAAAATACTGCACCAGCAGACAGACTGTGTGCTCAGACCAGAGGAGGAACAGGGATGACGACCTCTGTAATACACCCTCATAGGGAACAGGTAAGGGAAAGTGGATATGGACAGATAATACATCTCTAGGGCACCCACTCCTCCACTTTCTTAGTAGGAAAGAGGCAGTGAAAGGGACTAGATACTTTAAAACAATTTTTTTATTGCAACATTCTGAGTCTTCTGAGGTCTCACCTCTACAACTTGGATGGCAAATTTAAACCAGAACCTAAGTAACTCGTAGTTCAATGTTTCTTTCCTCTACATTACCTGCCTTTGAAGAATGTGTGCCTAGTCAATAAAATCTACTTCCGCGTGTCATCATGAACCATAAAGTAAGACACAAATAATCGTGTATCAGTGTTAAAAGCCTTTTACCCATAATAAAACTCAATTGAAATGAATTACAACTTTCGATAAAGGTGTACTTTAAGCACTCTGCTTTCACCTTTGCAAACGCATTTTAAACTGCTGCTGCAAGCAAAGGGAAAACATTACAGGCTTCTGAACGGAAGGCCATGCCTTTTTCTCTAATGACGACCCTGTGGCCATTTCTTGTCACAGGGTCTGCAGTAAGTTAACACAATACGTAAAGACAGCCATTCTAGAAAGATCAGCAACTACCCTGGGATGGAAAGAGGGCAGCAGCCTGTTGTTGTTGTTTTTGTTTGAATTCAGGGACTTTGAGGAGATTGCTCCTAACAGAGCTGGAGCATAGCAAATGCCTATCCATTACGGGCGGGGCACCTCTTAAGACCACAGAAAAGGAAGTGTCCTGGTTAAGGTCAAAGCTCCTACGGGAGGCCCCAGGTGGGCTCCCCAGGTGGACAGAAAATTGCCCACCCTACTGCATTACGAAATGGGCAAACACCGGTGGGAGGCCCTCGAAGGAAGGCAGCTCCAGTCTGGCCATTTACACACACACACACACACACACACACACACACGGAGACACCCTCCCCGTCGGGGGCGGGGCGGCGGGCGCTGCCCGCACACAGAAGTCAGAAAACCTAGGGAGCAAAGGAGCCTCAACTTAGGGCCACTGAAACCCTCCCGACTCTGTCGGCCAATCGGCGGGCAACCGCCTCCCCTCCCCGGGCGCCCAAACCCTGCCCCGACCACTCTCGCCGCACCCGGCCTCACCTCGCGCCTTCCGCGCAGCTGCGCCTGCTGCACACGCCTCCCCCAGTCCCGCCGCGGGCACTAACCGAGCCCAGGAGCGCCTTCGTGCAGCGCCTCACCGACTTGCCCTCTGTCCGGGGCACCCGCACCCGGTCTCACCTCACACCATCCACGCCGCCGCGCCTCCTGCACACGCCTCCCCCAGTCCTGCCGCCCGCCGCGGGCACTAACCGAGCCCAGGAGCGCCTTCGTGCAGCGCTTTACCGACCTGCCCTCCGTCCGGGGCACTCGCACCCGGCTTCCTTACCGAGTTCCCGGCGGCCTTGCGGCGGGAGGCCCCCTCCTCAGCCAGCACGGTGGGCGCGGAACACCTAGAGGAGCGCGTAGAGCGTTCACACCGCCGCCTCCGCCTCCGCGTCGCTCTGGTCGCTCGGGGAGGGTAACTTCCGGGGCACGTCGATGCGCGTCGGCGCGGGGGCGGGGCCTGCGCGGTCACGTGACGGTCCGCGCTGTCTGGCGCCAGACTTCGGAACCTGCCCGACCGGCGCGGAGTGGCGGGGTGGCGGGGTGGCGGGGTGGCGGGGTGGCGGGGTGGCGGGGTGGCGGGGTGGCGGCGTGGCGGCGTAGCGGGCGCTGGGGATGCGGGGGAGGTGGGGCGAAGTGGCAGGTGGCGGGAGGCGGGCGGGAAAGGCTGCGGGCCGGGCGAGGGACTGGAGCGTGTGAGAAAGCTGGCGGCCAAGTGAGCGTAAGCACTTTGTAAACATGAAGTGGGAAGTGTTCAGAAAACGCTCGCGGGGGGAAAGGCTGGAAGGGCGGGACGTAGTAGGGTGGCAAGAATGGAGCCCAGGAAAAGAGCGGGGCCTGGGCCCTGCCCACTCCCTTCATGGGCCGCTGGCACCTACTGCCAGGCTTAGGTCAGTCGTTCAAGGGTCAGGAAATCCCACTGGGTGATTCAAAAAATGGCTACACGCTGCCTTAGGGGGATGAAATGGACCGCTGGGGAATTAGAGTCCACTACGAGGTACGTGCGGAGCTCTCTTTGGCTTAGACCACGGAAGTACAGTGCTGGAACAGTTGTGTTCAATCAGGGCTGAGAAGACCCCTGGGGACCCAAGGACCACCTCTCCAAGCTCAGCTCCAGAGCAGTGTGACTGCTCATTAAGCAGTCCGTGGCTCCAGCTATGTGCAATCCCTTTGGCGTCCAGTGCCATTGTCCAAAGTCATTCCAGTTTGCAACATTTGCATCAAGGCGGCATAGAACCTGAAATCATTGGCATTGAAGGTTTGTGATGATGAACCTGTTGTAGAAAGAGCTCTGCTGGAATGGGAATCAGAAGAGTGAGTTGACAGCTTCCATTAATTGCTGCTTCACGCTGTGGACCCCAGTTATCCAATGAGAATATTGACTTAAATGTCTCCTTCGTCTGGCTGTAGAATTTAATAACTGGGAAGAATAATTGAGAATTTTTAGGGCTTCAGAAACAGTTCATTCTTTATCCTGTTGTTTATTGTCGCACCAGGATGAAACTTTTAACGACACAGACCAAAAAGAAGAATAAAAACCAGATACTTTTCAAGAGCCACTCACTGGAGTTACCGTTTTGCTGCTGCTTCATTTTATACCTGAAAAGACTACAATGTCTGGCTTCCTTATCACAAGTTGAACTCCCCGTTGTTTTATTGTTATTCTGCCCCTTCGCAGCTGCCCCCCCACCCCAGCTCCAGTACTGGGGATTGAAGCCAGGGTCACTGTATCACAGAGCTACATGCTCAGCCCTCTTCTTTTGCTAAGTTGCCCAGGCTGGCCACAAACTTTTGTTCCTCCTGCCTCAGCCTCTGGAATAACTGGGATGATAGGCATATGCCTTTGCACCAGGCACAAATTGTCCTTCAAAGGATGCAAAAAAAAATCCACTGAGATAAGACTGGGGATGTACCTCAGTGGTAGATCCTGGGTTCAATCCCTGTTATTACAGGGGAAAAAAATCCACTGGAATATTCACAAGACTTTGACAGCTATAGCCAACAGCCTTCTAAATCTAGTGGGTGCTAACTTTTCAAGATATTCTCCTCTTAGATGCTTAAATTGAGAATTTTAAAAAAATAACCCTGAGACTAGACTATAGTATAGTAAGTGCACTTTGCTATTCCCTTATACTTACCATCTCTTCTTCGTTTCCAACATGTTCACTTTTCCATGCCCTTGTTCAGCATAATAGAGGATTGCTGCTGTCTGTTTCTAAACTATTTTCCATGGAATCTTCTTGTGATCTCTTTCTATAACCTAAACAAGGACAGACTGCAAAAAGGAAACTGTGCCCTGATAGGAATGTGCTGCTAACCTTGTCTTGACTACTCCCCAAACCTGAATTGGGTGCCCTTAGTTTCAGCAAGAGATAGTACCAAACAGTTTGCATACACTTGCAAATCTGCTTGTAACTCCATTTCCTATTTCACAACCTAATCTCAGAGGATACCACAATGCCCACAGTATGCTGATGGGCACTACCCATCACTACCAACAGCAGATGGAGTCAGATAAAAAGAGCTCTCTCACCAGTGTGTTGTTTAAAAGGACCTGATGGAGACTTACGAAATCATATGCAACAGTGCTTCTAGTTTTTCAATAACACTTGTAGCATATGTCTGGCACCAGTGCTCAGGATCTCAATGGATCATTTTCAGGATTTTTTTTTTTTTTTTTGCAGTGCTGGGGATCAAACCCAGGGCTTTGTGCTTGCAAGGCAAGCACTCTACCAACTGAGCTATCTCCCCAGCCCCATTTTCAGGATTTTGACATTTAACTGGAGTCTCAGGAAGACCAGAAAGTTCCAAAATGTAGAACTGAAATGTAAGTTCCACACACAGGTAGGAACGTGAGTCTGATTTGTTTGTGAGTATATCCCAAATGCCTAAAAGCTCTTGGCACAGGGTAAAGGCACAAG
This sequence comes from Sciurus carolinensis, assembly GCF_902686445.1. Classification (NCBI taxonomy): domain Eukaryota; kingdom Metazoa; phylum Chordata; class Mammalia; order Rodentia; family Sciuridae; genus Sciurus; species Sciurus carolinensis. The sequence continues at coordinate 20,015,473 of NC_062227.1, read as the reverse complement.
AAATTTTGTTGAATGTATGTTTGAGTGAAAATGAACTTTGTAGGTTGTCAAATAAACTTGTCCCACTTTCTACCCAATTCTTTAATAGGTCACCTACTTTTTATGGTGTATTTCTAAATGGAAAAGCATTAAGTGATATCTGGCATCACTACTTTGGCTAGGCTTTAGGGAAACAGAAATTTGGCAGTATCTATCAAAATTATAAATGCATGTATACTCAGTCTCCAATTTCACTTCTAGGATTTATCCCCAAGAGACATTTCCACACACAAGGAATGATGAGGTAGCTCTTACAGTGCTATGGTTTGGATAATATTCTTGTAAAAGGTTTGGTACCCAGGAGGTGGGAAGAACCTTTGAGAGGTGAGGGCTAGTGTGAGACCTTTAGGTCATCAGGGGGAGGAGGGATCACTGAAGGAGATTATTCCCTTTACCTTTCTCCTATATGCTTCATGGCCATAAGGTGAGCAGTTTTGTTTTGCCATATATTCCCACCATGATGTGCTGCTGCCTCACCAAAGGTCCAAAGCAACAGGACCAACCAATCATGAACTAGAACCTCCAAAACTGTGAGGCAAGAATAAACTTGGGGCACTGAGCTACATCCCCATTTCTTTCTATTTTTTTTTATTTTGAGACAGGGTATCACTAAGTTCCTGAGACTGCACTTAAACTTGAAATCTTCCTGCCCCAGCCCCTCAAGTGGCTGGGATTACATGTGTGCATCACTACACCCACACTAGCAAGGACTTCTAGTACTGAGTTGAATAAAAGTGACAAGGGTAGTCAGCTTTGTGTCACTGTGACAAAATATCTGAGCTAAACAACTTTTAAGGAGCAAAGTTTTCTTTTGGCTCTTGGTTTCTTAGGTTTCAATTTGTGCTCAGTTTTCTCCTTTGCTTTTGTGCATGGGACAAGGCAGTAGTGAATCAGGGTGGGAAGGCATGGCTGAGAAAATGGCCCACCTCATGGCAGCTGGGAGGAAAACCTCCTTCTATTAGACCTCACCTTCTCTCAACAGCACCACAGCCTGGGACGAGGTCTTTATCACATGGGCCTTAGGGACACTTACCCAACCATATACACTTGGAGTCTCTGATCCTCTACATAATCACCAGTATTTGGTAGTGTCAACATTTTGGTTTTTGACAATTCAAAGGTATGCTGTGAGATTCATTGTTGTATATGCAATTCCTCAATGACATATGATGTTCAACATCTTGTCATAGGCTACTTTCTATCTGTATGACTCTTTTGGTGAGATGTAAATTTTTAGTCCATTTTTTAATCAGGTTGTTCCCTCCCTCCCTTCCTTTCATTTTTTCTGTACCAGAGATGAAACCCAGGGCTCTTAATCACTGAGTCACATCCCCAGCACTTTTTTTTTTTTCTTTTGAGGCAGGGTCTTGCTAAGTTGCTTAGTGCCTCCTTAAGTTGCTGAGGCTGTCTTAAGTTACTGAACTTGAAATCCTCCTGTCTCAGCCTCCTGAGCCACTACCATTACATGCTGGTGCCACCATGCCTGGTTTCATTTCCTTATTGTTAAATTTGCAGTGTTTTTTAAAAATATTTTCTATAGTAATTCTTCATCAGATGTATGTTTTCCAAGTATTTTTTCTCAACTGAAAACTCTTTTTCTGGATGTTGTCTTTTGCAGAGGAGACTTTTTTTTAATGAAGTCTAATTTATTAATTACTTATTTCAGAGATGCCTTTGGTATTGTACCTAAAAAATCATTTTAACACCCAAGATCATCTGTTTTCTCCCCATGTTATCCTCTATGAGTTCTCCATCCACTAAGGTGAGACAGGATGATTAGAGGTGCTTCAAGCTGGATATTTCTTTTATACACCATGGAAGGTTAGAGCTGCCTGGAATTAGGTATTTCCCTTTCCCAGGTTAATTAGGGTCTGATAAAACCCCAGAAACTAAAATAGTTTCTCCGGAGGACAGGTTTGTAAAGAACAGAATGCTCTGATGTTTTCTAAATGTTTATTTTCTCCCTCTCCTTACAAGAAGGAAAACATTTTTGTTGTTAGCATTTTTGTCATTTATTTAGTCATATTCACTGTGAAAACCTGGTAGGGCTCCTGAAGATAGAACTCACAAAAACCTGAGACCCCTCTATGGTTTGACCACTGTAGGGTTTGTAACTCTCAGACTAGTCAACATTGCATCTCTTGACCTCATCTGATCAATTATAATTATACTTTTGGTTTCTTACCCCAGCATTGGTTCCTGCTAATGTTTCTGCTCGTGAGTTTGTATGATTTTGTTCTAATAAGTTGTGCCTCTCTGTATGTCCCTGTCACTTCAGTTTTGGGGACACCCTTTTGCCTGATAGCCTCATTACTCTGACAGGTCTAAAACTCACTGATTTAGTTTTCTCAGGCTGCACAGTGCACACGCCTGAAACACCAGCTACCTGAGAGGCTGAGGCAGGAGGAGCATAAGGTTGAGGCCAGCCAGGGCAACTTAAACTCTATACCAAAATAAAAAAGTTAAAAGGGTGTAGCTCAGTGGTACACTTTCTCTGAGTTCAACCCCAGAACTTGAGGGGAAAAAACAAATTTTCTCAGCTATTTTATTCATTTTTAGGCTAGAGTGATGACTTTTAAGGTTCTTAAATTTTTCATTAGAAATCGAAAGACTCTCATTTCCTTTTTTGCCTATAAATATTTTCTGGAGTTACCATTGGGATTATGTATTGGTCAGCTTTTTCATCACTATGACCAAAATATCCAACAAGAACAACTCAGTGGAGAAAAGTTTATTTTGGCTCACAGTTTCAGAGATTTAGTCCATCATTAGCTGATCTGGGCCTGAGGTGAGGTAGAACATCATGGTGGAAGGGTGTAGAAAGGAAAGCTCTCAGTTTATGGCAGCTGGGAAGCAGAAAGAAAGAGCAAAAGGAGATAGCAACAAAATATATAATCCCCTAGGCACACCTGGCCTGCCTACAGTTACCACCCAGTAATCCATTCAAATTACTAACACATCAAATGGGTTCAGTGATTAGTTCACATCTTTCATAATCTAAACATGTCACCTGTTTTGGGTATACTTCATATCCAAACATAAACAGATTACAGAAATCATTTTAATGTCACAAAAGCCAACTTTATTTTTTTTGTAACCCCATGCAGTATAAACACTAATTTAAACATTTAGCCATTTCACTTCAGTCACATACAAAAACTTTATTCCTTTACATCTCTACCCCATTCACTTTCTGTAGTTGTCACACGTTCATGTCTTTATGTTATATATATAAATATATATTATATATATATACATATATACAACAGATTTGTAGTTATTTTATAGTCTTTTGTTCTATGAATTCTACTTGAGAATTAAAAGTGATTTATATACAATTTGTGTACAACATTAGAATATTATAAAATTCTATATATTACCAGGAAGTTTTATATTTTCATTTGGTTTCATGTTACTGTATAGTCCTTCATTTCAGTTTGAAAGACTACACATTTCTAACAAGGCAACTCTAATGGTTATGCTTCCCTCAGATTCTTATCTGGGAAAGTTAATTTCGTCTTCATTTTCATAAGATAATTTTGCCATATACAGTATTCTTATTTTTTTTTCCTTTCTGTTCTCTGGATATATCATCTCACTTCCTTCCAGTCTACAGTGTTTCTTCACAGAATTCTGATAATCTGATACACACTCCATTGCATGAACAAATCATTTTCTTTACTGCTTTCAAATTACCTTCATCTATGACATTTTTTATTCTATTATAATGTATCTCAATTTGACCCTACTTGGGTTCATTCTTGGAATTTATCAAGCCTCTTGAATTTATATGGTCTTTTCTTAAATTTGGGAATAAATAGTTTGGATGTTATTTCTTTATATAACTTCTCTACCCCTTTGCCTTTTCATTCTCCTTTTTTGATTCTAATAATGCATACATTGGTCTAATTATGTTCCCTAAGTCCCTTAGGGTCCACTCACTTTCATTTATTAAATTTTTCTTTTTTGCTCTTCCAATTTCATAATTTCAAATGATCTGTTTTCAACTTTACTGATTTTTCTGCTTGATAAGTTTGCTCTTGAGCCCTTATACTAAATTTTCAAATTCAGTTATTATATTCTTCATTTCCAGAATTTCTGTTTGGTTCTTTGTTTTCTCTCTGTTGACACTGTAATTGTTTAATAATTTTAATAATCATAATTTTGATTATTTTACTGACTTTGTTTAATATTCTTTTCTCCTTTAGGTCACTGGCTATCTTTTTTATGGTACTGGGAATTGAAACCAAGGGTACTGTACCATTGAACTCATCCTCAGCCCTTCTGAAATTTTTGATTTTGAGTCAGGGTCTGTCTAAGTTGCCCAGAATTACCTCAAACTTGCAATTCTCCTGCCTCAGTTTCCCAAGTTAGCTGATGTTACAGATATGTGCCACCATGCCTGGAAGTCATTGTGTATCTTTAAGCTAGTTATTTAAAATTCTTATTTGGATAAATCATAGATATAATTTCCTTAGGTTGAATTTCTGGAGATTTATTTTGTTTTGTTAATTTTCCATGCGTTCCTATTTCTTTGTATGCTTGTGATCTTTTGGTAACCTTTGGACATTTGGAAAATAGTCATCTGTTTTTCTTTACAGTCTGGCTTCATACAGGAATAGATCTTCACTAATTAGCCCTAGAGATTCTAGGACCTCTTAAATGTTTTCTTGGTATGCATGTTTTCTGAGTTTGTGCATGTAACTTCCCAATTAGAGGGGATTGCCCATTTCCTTTCTTGATCATAAAATCTCTTCATCCTTTGGGTGCCTCTCTGCACTACTTTGGAATCCCTGGTGCTGTAGAATGCTATAGAGCTCAACTTTGTTTTCAAAGCCCCTCAGTGTGGAGGTCTCTCACCCATGTCCCACATGGATGAGAAAAGGGTTGACTGCTGGAGGATGATGTTGCCTGTTTATCAGTCAATTACCCATAAACTTATCTACTCGATAAACACTGACACTTCTTCAGTGAAGTGTCTGTTCATATCCTTAGCCCATTTTATGATTGGGTTATTTGTATTCCGGGTGTAGAGTTTTTTGAGTTCTTTATATATTCTGGAAATTAGTGCTCTATCTGAATTATGTGTGGCAAAGATTTTCTCCCACTCTGTAGGCTCTCTCTTTACATTGCTGATAGTTTCCTTTGCTGAGAGAAAGCTATTTAGTTTGAATCTATCCCAGTTATTGATTCTTGCTTTTATTTCTTATGCTATGGGAGTCCTGTTAAAGATGTCTGATCCTAAGCCAACAAGTTGAAGATTTGAACCTACTTTCTCTTCTATAAGATGCAGGGTCTCTGGTCTGATTTCAAGGTCCTTGATCCATTGTGAGTTGCTTTTTATGCAGGGTGAGAGATAGGTGTTTAGTTTCATTGTGTTGCATATGGATTTCCAGTTTTCCCAGCACCATGAGTCAACACAATATGACATTACATCTAAAACATGAATCAAGGACAGACTGAGAGAGTTTTTAACTTTCCTTTTGTGTAGCAAAGTGTCAAAATGCTTTCATGTTTCACATTATTAACCTTTAAACAAATCACAATCTAAATTTTAGAAATACATTTACATTTTATCAGAGCATTGAAGGTAACATAAAATTTTACATATATCCTATTGATAACAGGTTGTATTAGAGAACATTAAATGATATAAATAAATCCCCAGTAAAATTCACTATTCTTAAAAGTTTGAAGTTACCATTAGAGATAAGTTTAGTATGGAGAACAACAATTGATAATTTTCTGCTTTAAAGACTTGTAAACCTGGAAGATATGAACATATTTAACATTAACCAAGTTTACCTTTTAAAGAAAAATTTACGCTTTGTAACAGTATAATACTCTAACAGTTGTTGTTTAACCATTATTGTACAAACTCTAATTTTTAAGACTAATTGTTCTAAAGAATAAAAGTTAACTGACACAATATTAAGAGTAAAGAGTAAATTAGTGTTGTAAAGATATCCTTGTCATTTTAACATATGGATTAAACATTGGTTTATATCAGTACATTAGTATTTGACCTTAGGAAAAACTTTAAATAACTTTAACTGATTGTCTCACATATATACAACCAACTTAGTTACACATGAACTCATTGAAATTTGCCCTTTATTTACACATAGACTTTCTCAGCACTTACTTAGACCCTCTTGTATTTTATCACACAAAGACTTCCCTACCCAGATACATTTTTTCCTTCTACTAAATTTATTTCCATACCTAGAACCTTTTATTTTTCTCTTTCCTCATTGTTGAAAATTTCTTGTTCATGTGCTGAAACAACTCTTATAAAATTTTTGATTTGAGATAAATTACTCTATTTTGATGAGATGAAATAGTTTGTTATTTATAGTACTCTAACTGAAACACAGTTGAAACTTTTGGATCCCTTGGTATATAGAATTGTACCTGTTAGGACTCAACTTTTTGTAACATTGTGTTTAGTGATGACACAAAGCAAATTTAAACCCTTTTTATTTACTAATCAATGAAAATGCCAATAATGTTTATGTATGTTATCCCATGGAATTTAAGTAGTTAAGAGTACTCAATGGTATTTAACAGTTAGCATTTTAACTTTTGTAAATTAATCAAATGTCTCTAACACGTTTGAGTAATCCCAAACATGTCAAATCTAATTTACTTATTTTACTATAAAAACCAATATATGTATTTGAAGAGTATTTGCTGTCTATTTCCCATTGAAGAAACATTCTAGAAACAATTGATATTAGCTGTTTTATAGAGAGGAACATTGTATTAGTTTGACCGCCTAGAGACTTTTGTGTTAAGTAATTTTAAAGACATTTACTTTCATTTATTTACCCAATTTAAATTGAACCTTAAAATCATGTGAATTAAAGGTATCTGGATACATTTTTAAAGTTGAATTCATGAGCACTCATTTTATATCAATTTTGATATGTACATGATTTTTGGACACAAATATATAGACAGACAACATGATATCAGACAACATGATATACACATAACACAAAAGTAAAGGCCTTGTGGCTTTTTATAGGTGAATCTCCATTGCAGTGTAACAGATGTTCAAGAACTCTAGGTCAATAAAAAATAGAACTGATCAAAAAAAAGTCATGAGCTCAAAAAATATAGAATTGAAGGGGAAAAAGAAGCCCTGGAAAGATGATATGGTCATTAATTATTTTAGTAAAGCATCATACAATTTACTGTTTAGTTTAGATTACTGGGAGTTCCCTTTTTTATTGGGTTTGAGACTAGTCACCTACTGAGCCTGCAGTCTTCTTCCATTTACATATCAATGTAAATCTTCACTGAGTTCTGCAAGGAGCTAAGAGAGAGATTACTGGTTCCAGCAAAAACTTGATGCTGAGGGCATTTTAACCATTTCTTATTTTCAGGACAGGTTTGGATGTCAAAGAATATTATGAAACCTTATTTTTCACTACTTTTGAGAATGAAGCTACTATGCTAAACTCCTTACTGAGATATGCCATTGGCTATTGACCTGGTTCATCCATAGCTGTCTATCCAGTAGTTTTGGGTAAATATTTTTAGAGTTATTTTCCTCTCAGTGACAAACAGGTTAAATCTTGTTCCATAGGTAAGCTGAAAACAGGGCTTGAACTAAGGTCCTTTTTTGTTATTTTAAAAAACTTTAGTATGTTTTTGTTCTCACATCAGGGCAGTTGTTCCATGGTGTAGAGTTTTTTAAGGAGACTGTAAAGAGATTTAGATAATTCCCCATACCCATGAATCCAAATCCTGCAGTATCCAGTTTTCCCTAGGAAGCCTCTGATTTGCCTTATGGTCTGGGGCAGAGGATATTGTCATATGGTGGTTATTTTTCCTGTGCTAGCTTGTGGGTTCCTTGAGACAGTTGCAATTCTAAGTACTGAACCTGTCCATGGCATAATTAAGCTTTTTGAAATCTTATAATCCCTATCAGCTAAGAAGTTTAGGAGCTCTGTAATGGCCTTGATATTTCTCCTATGTGGTAGCACGTAAAGGATATCATCTACATATTGGAGAACAATTACAGATGTTTTATCTCTAAAGTTTTTTACATCCTTAACTGGGGCTTGTCTGAACAGGTGAGGGGTAACTCCAAATCCTTGAGGCAACACTGTCCAGGTTAGTTGAGATCCACTATCTGGTTCCTCAAAGGCAAACAGATATTGCAATTTAAGAGTCTAGGGTACATAGAAAAAGGCATCTTTTTAATCTAATATTGTAAACCAAGCAGAAGCTGGAATTTCAGATAACAGAGTACCTGGATTAAGAACTACCATGTGGAGGGAAGTTACTGCTTCATTAATTATTCTAAGGTTTTGGACTAGGTAGTTGACTTGAACTCCTAAAATGGGTGAATTGCATGGGCTGCTGCAAGGCATTAAAAGTTTCTGTCATTTGAGGTTTTGAATGACCTTTAATAAATCCTTTTTCTTGTCTTTATGTTCCCTTTCTTTTCCTCTTAATCTCTATTATTAAAAAAAAAAGGAAGATGCAAACTGGAGGAGATCATCTAAGGATTGATCATGTTCATATGCCAATTTTGTAATTTTCTCCAAATGTTTGGGGCTGACTGAATGATCTAGAATACCAAGAAGTGAGCACACCCTACATCTCCCATAGGTTAGGGTCTCCTTTGTTCTGTTCTCTCCCCCTTTATCTCTCTCCTTCCTGCCTCCACAACTAGACCCAGGAGATGCCAGTGACATGGAAAAAAAGGTAAGAAATTGATTGCAGGGGAAAGGGCCAAATGGAAAGTCAGGTAGGGGTCCAGGAGAGATTCTTTAGCAATTCCCTGCCTGCAACATTTTGGGAGGACTAGTTAGGCAGGTAACTTTGTTGATCAAAAGGGTTCTGGAAACACTGACATTCCAATCTCCCAGGGGCATTCTCCAACTTCCCAGATTCTGATGGCCTCCATTCCTTGATTTGACCAGATTCTCTATTCTACACTAACTGCCTGTCCTCAATTCTGGCTTCAACTAGAGCAGAACAGTTCAAAAGCAAATTACAGAGATCCTGTGCTAACTCATCTTCCTTTGACTTTGTTATCCAGTCTTCTGAATAGAGATTTTCGCCCAGCCTTCAGTATCTCTTTGTCCATGGAGTACTGCTTAACTACTGGAAAATGTTCTGGGAACATTTTTTTTAAATTTATTTTTATTGTAAACAAATGGGATACATGTTGTTTCTGTTTGTACATGGAGGAAGAGCATACCATTTGTGTAATCATACATTTACATAGGGTAATGATATTTGATTCATTCTGTTATTTTTTCCTTCCTCCCACCCCTCCCACCCCTCTTTTCCCTCTATACAGTCCCTCGTTTCTCCATTCTTGCCCCCATCCTACCCCCAGTATGTGTCATCATCCCCTTATCAGCAAGATCATTTGTCCTTTGTTTTTCTGAGTTTGGTTTATCTCACTTAGCATGATATTCTCCAATTTCATCCATTTGCCTGAAAATGCCATAATTTTATTATTCTTTATAGCTGAATGATATTCCATTGTTTATATATATATATCACTGATTCTTTATCCATTCATCTATTGAAGGACATCTAGATTGGTTCCACAATCTGGCTATTGTGAATTCAGCAGCTATGAACATTGATGTGGCTGTATCTCTATAGTATGCTGATTTTAAGTCCTTTGGGTATAGGCTGAGGAGTGGGATAGCTGGTTCAAATGGTGGGTCCTTTCCAAGATTCCTAAGGAATCTCCACACTGCTTTCCACAGTGGCTGCACTAATTTGCAGCCCCACCAGCAATGTATGTGTGTACCTTTTGACCCACATCCTCTCCAATACCTATTGTTGCTTGTATCCTTGATAATCAGCATTCTAATTGGGGTGAGATGGAATCTTAGTGTAGTTTTGATTTGCATTTCTCTTATTATTAAAGATGGTGAACATTTTTCCATATGTTTGTTGATTGCTTGTAGATCTTCTTCTGTGAAGCATCTGTTCATATCCTTAGACCATTTGTTGATTGGGTTATTTGTATTCTTCATGTAGAGATTTTTGAGTTCTTTATATATTCTGGAAATTAGTGCTCTATCTGAAGTATGAGTGGGAAAGATTTTCTCCCACTCTCTAGGCTCTCTCTTCTCATTGTTGATAATTTCCTTTGCTGAGAGAAAGCTATTGAGTTTGAATCTATCCCAGTTATTGATTCTTGCTTTTATTTCTTGTGCTATGGGAGTCCTGTTAAGGAAGTCTGATCCTAAGTCAACAAGTTGAAGATTTGGACCTACTTTTTCTTCTATAAGATGCAGGGTCTCTGGTCTATTTTCAAGGTCCTTGATCCATTGTGAGTTGATTTTTGTGCAGGGTGAGAGATAGGGGTTTAGTTTCATTGTGTTGCATATGGATTTCCAGTTTTCCTAGCACCATTTGTTGAACATGGTATCTTTCTCCATTGCATATTTTTGGCACCTTTGTCTAATATGAGAAAATTGTATTTATTTGGGTTTGTGTCCATGTCCTCTCTTCTGTACCATTGATCTTCCTGTCTATTTTGGTGCTAATACCATGTCATTTTTGTTACTATTGCTTTGTAGTTTAGTTGAAGTTCTGGTATTGCGATACCCCCTGTTTCATTCTTCTTGCTAAGGATTGCTTTAGCTCTTCTGGGTTTCTTATTCTTCCAGATGAATTTCATGATTGCTTGCTCTATTTCTGTAAGGTACATCATTGGGATTTTAATTAGAAATGCATTGAATCTGTATAGCACTTTAGGTAGTATGGCCATTTTGACAATATTAAATCTGCCTATCCAAGAACATGGGAGATCTTTCCATCTCCTAAGGTCTTCCTCAATTTCTTTCTTCAATGATTTCTAGTTTTCTTTGGGAACATTGTAAATATGTTCCCAGAAAGAAAGAGATCCACGAGGATGAATATTTCTGACTCTTAGATTAAAATTCTTGATAACATTTCTAAGCCCTGTGATTAAACCTCCTGAACTCCATAAATCAACATCTTGGTTCAAATAAAAGCAAGTTTCTATTATAGTCCAAACTCTCTGCATTTTCAATTGTGCTCCTAGGCATTTTTTTTTAATTGCTATACCCTGTGCCATTGTGCTTCCAATTCCCTGCTATTTCTCATTTCATCTTGGTGGCCTGGCCATGAGGGCCTCTGCCTGAGCAGCCATGTTCTTTAGTAGGCTTTCCCATACTACCCACCCAGAATCATGGAGCATGCTGTTTCTGGAGGGCTGAGGACTATGGAGGGAACAAACATATTTAAACTAGGAAACTTGACAAGTAATTTCCCCTTCTTAAGTTAGAGTTTTTCTCTGAATTCCTGATTAGGATCTTTTCTTCCCAGGATTCTAAACTTTTGCACCTATCTCAACCAAGTTTGTTCTCCGTTTCGTACAGGTCACACAGAAGCAGGCAGACCTGTCTGATGGAGTCTGGAGTATATAAAGTGATCAGGTCTCCATTTACATTTCAAGGTCTGTAGGAGTTGTGTTCTTCCCATTGAATTTTCACTCTAAGTATTGAATAGAGCTGAATTTATTTTTATTTCTCTCTCTAGAGAGAGCGAATTCTTCAGGCTTAACCTCACACAATTAAATTCCCTTTCCTTTTTTACTACTAAACTTATTCATATGTGCATGCTTCCCATGGGAAAGGGGCCAACACCTTACATTTCTTTTTTCTTCTAAAATCCTCTCCAATAGTTGCTGTTCAGGTGCCAAATGTGGGAGTCTCTCAGCCATGTCCCATGTAGATGAGAAAAGGCTTGCGATGGGCTGACAGATCTGGCTCCATGAGAATGTTTAGGTCAAACTATAAGGAAAATGACTAAACAGACTCCACTTTTAACTGACACTCCATGTTATGTAAGAAATAAGCTTCTCCCATGAGAGCACCCCACCTCTGTGCCCATCATCAGTTGCTTAGCATGACATGTTTATCAATACAAAATGGCAATTCTTATGTAATGAAAACTTGCTCTCTTTTGATTCCAATTGCTCCTGAACAATGCACCATGTGAACGGTGATTGTGTGGATGTTAGTAACCATTCTTTAGTTTGTACCTAGGTAAGGGTCGTTTTGACTCACTTCCCCTCTGTTGATGATCTCATGATGTTAGTTTGTAATTTCAAATCATAGCAACAGACACTTACGATTGATGTTATTTTTGGTATAAAAACCCCTACAAAACTATGGTCAGGGCTGTTCTCCCAAAAACCATTTTTGGGCATTGTGTGAGACACTCAGCTGGCCAGCTTAATAAACTCTCAAATTCGAACTTCTCAGTGGTGATTGGTCTGTTCTTAAGTTGCACCCCATAATAAGGGTTAACTGCGAGAGGATGATGTTGGCTCTTCATCAATCAATTATCCATAAACTTGTTAACTTAATAAACACACAAGAGCTAATATTCCTTTTAAATGAGAGGGGCATGACTGGTCTGGCCATACCAGCTCTGGCCTCTTACAAATGGAGTTTATTAGAGGCCAAAGCTTTTATTTATAGACTCACAGGTAAAGGGGGCCAATGCAAGGAGGAGCTTCTTCTGTGATGGACAGGATAGGGTGGAGTTAGGGGAGCCATTCTCTTAGGGGAATTAGGCAGGGAACTGTCTGATTCTGCTAGATAAGGATGGCTTCCCACACCGCAGCCAAACTATTCTGCTACAACTCAGGGTTTTGAGCCAAGAAAAGAGACACCATTCACTTGGGAAGGCCCATAATATTAGATGTATATTTGACTTTTTTATTTTCCTGTGAGGAAATAGCCAGGAGTTGGGAATTTCCTTCCAATCATACCACATTGCATTGAAAAGTTAAATCTGCCAAACTGCAACACATTTTCCTGGAGCTCTTTTTTGAGTTGGCACTTGATTCTGTGCTGCAAACTCTTGACTGATTTGTGGAATTTTCACAGAGGCATTTTGAACTGTTTCATTGTTGTGAAGTCAGTGTCTCCATGAGAGAACAGGAACTAGGAATCCCTATTCCATCATCTTGCTAATATGCCACCTTCTAAATCTTTATTTTGGTACTGGAAATTGAACTCAGGGGTAGTAACCACTGAGCCACACCCCACCCCTTTTAACTTTTTATTTTTAGAGGGGTCTCACCGAGTTGCTTGGGACCTCCCTAAAATTCTGAGGCTGGTTTTGAACTCAAGGTTCTCCTGCCTCAGTCTCCTGAGCCATGGGGATTAAAGATATGTACCACCATGCCCAGCAAACCTTTATTTTTAAATAGAATGCAACACACTCTTCTAGATTGAGTATATTTTGCTAACTTTGCTGCAACTCAAAGCCTACTTAACTATCTCAATTGCCAGAGAGTAATTGAATTGAGATGTTATTATTCAACTTCATGGTGATAATGGGAAATCATGATTTTAATACCCAAAAGACATTAAGAAAATTCAGGCCAGGTGTAGTGGCACATGCCTGTAATCCCAGCAGATGGGGAGGGTGAGGCAGAAAATCATGAGTTCAAAGCCAGCCTAAACAATTTAGCAAGGTCCTAAGCAACCTAGTGAGACCCTGTCTCTAAATAAAATGTAAAGAAAGGGCTGGGGATGTGGCTCAGTGTTTAAGCCCCCTGAGTTAAATCCCTGGTACCAAAAAATAGAGAAAGAAAATTCAAGGGAAACTGGGTGCAGTAGTGTATACCTGTAATCCCAGCTGCTTTGGAACTTGAGGTAGGTGGATCACAAGTTTGAAACACACAACAGAGCAAGACCCTGTCACAAAATAAAATATAGAAAGGACTGGGGATGTAACTTAGAGGTAAAGTACTCCTGAGTTCAGTTCACCCCAACACCCCACATAAAAGGATGAAAGAAAGAAAAATCCAAGGGAATAGAGTTCTTAGTCCTATGTTTGTTTTTGTTGCTGTTGCTGTTTTACACTCAGTCTTCTAAGAACAACCCTAGTTCCAGACTATCTTGCTCTTATCCAAGCTCTATTGCTTATTACTTGAATGTAGTCTGACCTTTAATATAGAGATAATAAAATTACCAACATTTAAGTTTGAGGATTAAGTGATTTCCTTAAAATAGTGCCCGCCAGAGATAAATATGTGTAAGTACTTGTTATTGTTGATGTGATTCATACAGAAAAAAAAAATCATGAACCAAAACATGAATCAAAGATAGATTTTTAGGGTATTATTATCCTGTTTCAACTGATAAGGAAACTGAAGCAAAGGTTAAAAGGTTAAGTAATTTGTTAAGGATCCTGGACCTAGGGTATGTGGGAGCTCAAAGTTTATTACAAGTAGATAAAGAAACTGTATAATTTCCAATCAGGGAAAGTATTTTTTAAATTAGAAGATGCCATTTAGATTTTTTCCATGATAAAAAAAGTGCACAAGAATTGCTTTATTCAACATTCCTTAAGGCAACTTTCAAAATATTTCATAGTATATTTGCAATTCATACTCTAAAAATCTTTAAAAACTGAGCAATTAAACAGAGGTATTTTAAATTGTAAATGACATTATGAATTCCTATTACAAAAACTTTCACCTAGTCGAGGGTTTCCTTCTATGACTTTTCTGATATAATCTATCTTTTATAGTATCGAAAGTTTGAGACCAGCCTCAACAACATAGCAAGAATCTGTCTCAAAATAAAAAATACAAAGCATTGAGAATGTAATCTCAGT